>NW_004444252.1:919091-963985 GCF_000243295.1 Trichechus manatus latirostris
GAATTAAATGAAATAGAGAATAGAAAAACAACTGAAAGAGTTAACAAGACCAAAAGCTGGTTCTTTGAAAAGATCAACAAAATCAATAAACCACTGGCGAAACTGACAAAGGAAAAACAGGAGACGAAGCAAATAACCTGTATAAGAAATGCGATGGGTGATATCACAACAGACCAAACTGAAATTAAAAGAATCATAACTGAATACTATGAAAAAATTGTACTGTAACAAATTTGAAAACCTAGAGGAAATGGACAAATTTCAAGAAACTCACTACCTGCCTAAACTGACACAAACAGAGGTAGAACAACTAAATAAGCCTATAACAAAAGAAGGGATTGAAAAAGTAATTAGAAAACTCCCAACCAAAAAAAAAAGCCCTGGCACTGATGGTTTCGCTGGAGAATTCTACCGAACTTTCAGAGAAGAGTTAGCACCACTACTACTAAAGGTATTTCAGAGCATACAAAAGGATAGAATACTCCCAAACTCATTCTATGAAGCCAGCATAACCCTGATACCAAAACCAGGTAAAGACAACACACAAAAAAGAAAATTACAGACCAATATCTCTCACGAACTTTGACTCAAAAAGCCTCAACAGAAATCTAGCCAATAGAATTCAGCGACATATCAAAAAAATAATTCACCATGACCAAGTAGGATTCATACCAGGTATGCAGGAATGGTTCAACATTAGAAAAACAATCAATTTAATCTATCATATAAATAAAACAAAAGAATCACATGATCTTATCAATCGATGCAGAAAAGGCATTAGACAAAGTCCAACACCTATTCATGATTAAAAACTCTCAGCAAAATAGGAGTAGAAGGGAAATTCCTCAACACAATTAAGGACAGTTCAGTTATACAAAGCTAACAGATAACATCATCCTAAATGGAGAGAGTGTGAAAGCATTCCCCTTGAGAACAGGAATCAGACAAAGATGCCCTTTATCCCCACTCTTATTCAACGTTGTGCTGTAGGTACTAGCCAGAGCTATTAGGCTAGAAAAAGAAATAAAGGGCATCCAAATGGGTAAGGAAGAAGTAAAAGTATCTCTATTTGCAGATGATATGATCTTATACACAGAAAACCCCAAAGAATCTACAAGAAAATTACAGAAACTAATAAAAGATTTCAGCAAAGTATCAGTATACAAGATAAACATACAAAAATCAGTTGGTTTCCTCTACACCAACAAAGAGAACTTCGAAGAGGAAATCACCAATTCAATACTATTTACAACAGCCCACAAGAAGATAAAATACTTAGGAATAAATCTAACCTGGGATGTAAAAGACCTATACAATGAAAACTACAAGACACTACTGCAAGAAACCAAAAGAGACCTGCATAAGTGAAAAAACAAAACTTGCTCATAGATAGGTAGACTCAACATTGTGAAAATGTCAGTTCTACCCAAAGCGATACACAGATACAATACAATCCAGATCCAAATTCCACTGGCATTTTTTAATGAGATGGAGAAACAAATCACCAATTCATATGGAAAGGGAAGCGGCCCTGGATAAGTAAAGCATTACTGAAGAAGAAGAACAAAGTGGGAGGCCTCACACTACCCGATTTTAGAACCTATTATACCGCCATGGTAATCAAAACGGCCTGGTACTGGTACAACAACAGATACATAGGCCCAAGGAACAGAATTGAGAATCCAGACATAAATTCATCCACCAATGAGCAGCTGATATTTGACAAAGGCCCAAAGTTCGTTAATTGGGGAACAGCCAATCTCTTTATCAAATAGTGCTGGCATAACTGGATATTCATCTGAAAAAAACTGAAACAAGACCCATACCTCACATCATGCACAAAAACCAACTCAAAATGGATCAAAGACCTAAACATAAAATCTAAAATGATAAAGATGATGGAAGAAAAAATAAGGACAATGCAAGGAGCCCAGATACATGGCATAAACAGAATACAAACCACAAGTAACAATGCACAAACATCAGAAGAGAAACTAGATAACTGGGAACTCCAAAAAATCAAAGACTTACGCTCATCAAAAGACTTCACCAAAAGAGTAAAAAGACAACCTACAGCCGGGGAAAAAATTTTTGGCTACGACAACTCTGATCAGCATCTAATCTCTAAAATCTACAAGATACTGCAAAACCTCAACTACAAAAACACAAATAACCCAATTAAAAAATGGGCAAAGGATATGAACAGGCACTTTGCCAAAGAAGATATTCAGGCTGCTAACAGACACTTGAGGAAATGCTCACAATCATTAACCATCAGAGAAATACAAATCAAAACTACAATGAAATACCATCTCACCCCAACGAGGCTAGCATTATTCCAAAAAACACAAAATAATAAATGGTGGAGAGGTAGTGGAGAGATTGGAACACTTACGCACTGTTCGTGGGAACGTAAAATGGTACAACCACTTTGGAAATCAATTTGGTGCTTCCTTAAAAAGTTAGAAATAGAAGTACCATACAATCCAGGAATCCCACTCCTTGGAATATATCTTAGAGAATAAGAGCCATCACACAAATAGACATATGCACACTCATGTTCATTGCAGCACAGTTCATGATAGCAAAAAGATAGAAACAACTTAGGTGCCCATCAAGGAGCGAATGAATAAACGTATTATGGTATATTCACACAATGGTATACTACTCAATGATAAAGAACAACAATGAATCCATGAAACATCCTATAACATGAAGGAATCTGGAAGACATTATGCTGAGTGAATTTAGTCGCAAAAGGACAAATATTGTATAAGACTACTATTATAAGAACTCAAGAAAAGATTTAAACACAGAAGAAAACATTCTTTGATGGTTACGAGGGTGGGGAGGGAGGGAGAATGGTATTCACTAACTAGATAGTAGACAAGAATTATCTTAGGAGAAGGGAGGGACAACACACACTACAGGGGAAGTCAACACAACTGGACTAAAGCAAAGCTAAGAAGTTTCCTGAATACCACACAACACTTTGAGAGACAGAGTAGCAGGGGCGAGGCTCTGGGGATCATGGTTTCAGGGGACATCTAGATCAATTGGCATAACAAAGTTTATTAAGAAAATGGTCTGCATCCCACTTCGGTGAGTGGCATCTGGGGTCTTAAAAGCTAGCGAGGAGCCATCTAAGATGGATCAATTGGTCCCAACCCTGGAGCAAGGGAGATTGAAGAACAGCAAAGACACAACGAAAGCAGTAGCCGTAGAGACAGAAAGGGCCACATAAACCAGAGACTTCATCAGCCTGAGACCAGAACTAGATGGTGCCCAGCTACCACCAATGACTGCCCTGATAGGGAAGACATCAGACAGTCCTTGATGGGTCAGGAGAAAAGTGGAGTGCAGAACTCAAATTCTAGTAAAAAGACCAGACTTAATGGTTTGACTGAGATTGAAGGGACCCCAGACGACATGGCCCCTGGACTCTCTGTTAGCCCAAAACTAAAACCGTTTCCGAGGCCAACTTTTCAGACAAAGATTAGACTGGGCTATGGGACATAAAGCGATACTTGTGAAGAGTGTGCTTCTTAGCTCAAGTAGATACATGAGACTAAATGGACAGCTCCTGTCCGCAGACAAGATGAGAAGGCAGAGAGGGACAGGAGCTGGTTGAATGGACACGGAAATCCGGGGTGGAAACAAGGAGTGAGCTGTCACAGTATAGGGAGAGCAACTAGGGTCACATAACAATGTATGTATAAATTTTTGTATGAGAGACTAACTTGAATTGTAAACTTTCATTTAAAGCACAATAATAATAATTAAAAAAAGAGTTCCAGTCTTCCCGCAGCCTCTCCAGCGTTTGTTATTTTCTGGTTTTTTGATTCGTGACAGTAATGTCAGGATGAGGTGGTATCTCATCGTATTTTTGATTTGCATTTCTCTGATGACTACTGATCTCGAGCATTTCCTCATGTGCCTGTTAACCTCCTGAATGTCTTCTTTGGTGAAGTGTCTGTTCATATCCTTTGCCCATTTTTTAATTGGATTATTTGTCTTTTTGTCTAGAGGTGTTGAATTTTCCTATAGATTTTAGAAATTTGATCTTTATCGGATATGTCATAGTCAATTTTTTTGTTTCCCAGTCTGTAGGTTCTCTTTTTACTCTTTCGGTGAAGTCTTTTGATGAGCATAAGTGTTTAATTTTTAGAAGATCCTAGTTATCTAGTTTATCTTCTGGTGTTTGTGTATTGTTAGTTATGATTTGTATCCTATTTATGCCGTATATCGGGGCTTCTAGCATTGGCATAGTGGTTAAGTGCTACAGCTGATAACCAAAAGGTCGGCAGTTCAAAATCACGAGGTGCTCCTTGGAAACTCTATGGGGCAGTTCTACTCTGTTCTGTAGGGTCGCTATGAGTTGGAATCGACTGTATGGCAACGGGTATGGGTAACATTTACCTGAATTTTTCTTTCATGATCTTTATAGTTTTTGGTTTTATATTTAGATCTTTGATCCATTTTGAATTAGTTTTTGTATATGGAGTGAGGTATGGCTCCTGCTTCATTTTTTTACAGATGGACATCCAGTTTTGTCAGCATTGTTTGTTAAAAAGACTGTCTTTTCACCACTGAGTGGACATTGGGCCTTTGTCAAAGATCAACTGACTGTAGGTATTTTTTTAAGAGTGAGATAACCATTTTATTTTAAAATATCAATATTTCTCATACATTAGAAACTCAATCTTTTGCAATTATATAATTCATAATGAAAACTTTAAAATATAACAAAATATATATCAGAGTATGTAGAATTTAAAGTTATGACAGTGCCTAGCCTGGATAACGTCTCCATAAATATAATTGGACATGCTTATTGGGACCAAATAATGTAAGAAAAACAGTCAAACATGGGAAAAGATGAAAATCCTATTTACTGCAAGGTCTTTATAGAGAGTAACTATATGTTCGACTATATAGAGGGCCAGTTGACAGCGTTTGATTTTCTAGTTGACATTCAGCATCAACTGTCAACCAGGTGAGTGAGCAATTTTGAACATCCAGCCCACTTGAGTCTTCTCGACTTTTATTTTTTTAATTGTACTTTAGATGAAGGTTTACAGGACAAATAGTTTCTCATTAAACAGTTAGTACACATATTGTTTTATAACAATGCTTAACAACCCCACGACATGCCAACACTGTCCATTCTCGACCTTGGGTTCCTTATTACCAGCTTTCCGGTCTCCTCCTGCCTTCTAGTCTTTGTACCTGGACTGTCTCGTTTTGTTTTATGGGGCTGTCTAATCTTTGGGTGAAGGGTGAACCTTGGGAGTGACTTCATTACTGAGCTAAAAGGTGTCCTGGGGCCATAATCTCCAGGTTTCTCCAGTCTCTGTCCGGCCAGTAAGTCTGGCCTTTTTTTGTGAGTTAGAATTTTGTTCCACATTTTTCTCCAGCTCTGTCTGGAACCCTCTGTTGTGATCCCTGTCAGAGCAATCAGTGGTGGTAGCTGGGCACCATCTAGTTGTACTGAACTCAGTCTGGTGAAGGCCATGGTAGTTGTGGTCCATTAGTCCTTTGGACTAATCTTTCCCTTGTATCTTGTTTTCTTCATTATCCCTTCCTCCCAAAGGGGTTAGACCAGGGGAGTATCTTAGATGTCTGCTCACAGGCTTTTAAGACCCTAGATGCCACTCACCCAGGTAGAATATAGAACATTTTCTTTATAAACTATGTGATGCCAATTGAGCTAGATGTTCCCTGAGACCGTAGTCCCCACAGCCCTCTGCCCAGCAATTCGGTTCTTCAGGGAGTTTGGATGTGTCTGTGGAGCTTCCGTGACCTTTCCTTGTACAAGTTGTGCTGGCTTTCCCAGTATAGTGTACTGTCTTACCTTTCACCAAAGTAGCTACATATCTATTGTCTGTTTAGTATTCCACCCCCCTTCCCATCCCTCGTAACCAACAAAGATTTTTTCTTTTTATGTGTAAAGTTTTTCATGAGTTTTTACAGTAATGGTCTCATACAATATTTGTCCTTCTATGATTGACTTATTTCACTCAGCATACTGTCCTCCAGTTTCATCCATGTTATGATATGCTTCACAGATTCATTATTGTTCTTTATTATTGTATAATACTCCATTGTGTGTATGTACCATATTTTGTAAATCCATTCATTTGTTGATGGGCATCTAGGTTGTTTCCATCTTTTTGCTATTGTGAAGAATGCTGCAATGAACATGGATGTGGATATGTCTATTCGTGTGACAGCCCTTATTTCTCTAGGATATATTCCTAGGAGTGGGATTGCTGGTTCATATGGTATTTCTATTTCTTGCTTTCTAAGGAAGTGCCGTATGATTTCCCAAAATGGTTGTATCATTTTGCATTCCCACCAGCAGTGCATAAGAGTTTTGATCTCCCCGCAGCCTCTCCAACATTTGTTATTTCCAGTTGTTTTAGTTCGTGCCAGTAATGGCTGGTGAGATGGTATCTCATTGTGGTTTTAATTTGCATTTCTCTAATGGCTAGTGGTCGCAAGCTTTTTATCATGTGTCTGTTGGCTGCTTGAATGTCTTCTTTGGTGAAGTGTCTGTTCATTTCCTTTGCCCAGTTTTTAACTGGATTATTTGTCTTTTTGTGGTAGAGGTGTTGGATTTTCTTGCAGATTTTAGAGATTAGACCTTTGTCTGACTTGTAATGTCCAAAATTTTTTCCCCCAGTCTGTAGGTTCTCTTTTTACTCTTTTGGTGAAGTCTTTTGATGAGCATAAGTGTTTAATTTTTAGAAGATTCTACTTACTTACTTTATCTTCTGGAGTTTGTGTTTTGTTGGTTATTGTTTGTATTCTGTTAATGCCATGTATTAGGGCCTCTAGCGTTGATCCTATTTTTTCTTCTATGAACTTTATAGTTTTGGGCTTTATATTTAGGTCTTTGATCCATTTTGAATTAGTTTTTGTATATGGTGTGAGGAATGGGTCCTGTTCCATTTTTTTGCAGATGGACATCCAGTTTTGCTAGCATCATTTGTTAAAAAGACTGTTCCCCATTTGATGGACTTTGGGCGCTTGTCAAAGATCAGGTGACTGTAGGTGGACAGATTTACATCTGGGTTCTCAATACTGTTCCATTGGTCAATGTATCTGTCGTTGTACCTGTACCAGGCTGTTTCGACTACCGTAGCTGTATAGTAGGTTCTGAGGTCAGGTAGTGGGAGTCCTCCTACTTTATACTACTTCTTCAACAGTGCTTTACTTATATGGGACTTCTTCCCTTTCCATATAAAGTTAATGATTATTTTTTCCATCTCTTTAAAGAATGTTGTTGGTATTTGGATCGGGATTGTATTGTATTTGTAAATTGCTTTGAGTAGAATTGTCATTTTCACAATGTTGAGTCTACCTAGCCATGAGCATGGTATGTTTTTCCATTTATGTAGATCCCTTTGTGTTTCTCTCAGTATTTCGTAGTTTTCTTTGTATAGGTCTTTTTACATCCCTGGTTAGATTTATTTCTAAGTATTTTATTTTTTTAGGGGCTATTGTAAATGGTATTGCTTTCCTGATATCATTTTCATCTTTCTCGTTATTGGTGTATAGGAAGCCAACTGATTTTTTTTATGTTGATCTAGTATCCTGCTACTCTGCTGAATCTTTCTATTAGTTCTAGTAGTTTTCTTGTGGAGTCTTTAGGGTTTTCTATGTGTAGTATCATACCATTAGTGAACAGGGACGGTTTAACTTCTTCATTACCAATTTGGATGCCTTTATTTATTTTTCTTGTCTTATTGCTCTAGCTAGGACTTCCAGTACAATGTTAAATAGGAGTGGTGATAAAGGGCATCCTTGTCTTGTTACTGTTCTCAAGAGGAATGTTTTCAGCCTTTCTCCATTAAGAATGATGTTGGCCATTGGTTTTGCACAGATGCCTTTTATTATGTTGAGAAATTACCCTTCTCTACTTATTTTATTGAGAGTTTTTATCAGGAATGGGTGTTGGACTTTGTTGAATGCCTTTTCTGCGTCAATTGAGATGATCACCTGATTTTTTCTTTCCTTTTATTTATGTAGTGGATTACATTGATAGATTTTCTAATGTTGAACCATCCGTGCATACCTGGTATGAATCCTACTTGGTTGTGGTGTATTATTTTTTTGATATGATGCTAAATTCTATTGGCTAGAATTTTGTTGAGATTTTTTTGCATCTATATTCATGAGAGATATTGGTCTACAATTTTTTTTTGTGTGTGTGGCATATTTGCCTAGTTTTGGTATGAGGGTTATGCTGGCTTCATAGAATGAATTCTGAAGTCTAGCTTCCTTTTCTATGTTCTGAAATAGTTTGGGTAATACTGCTATAAGGTTTTCTCTGAATGTTTGGTAGAATTCTCCAGTGAAGTCACCTGAGTCAGGGCTTTTTTTGATGGGAGTTTTAAAAATTACCTTTTCAATCTCTTCTCTTATTATGGGTCTGTTCAGATTTTCAGCATCATTTTGTGTTAGTTTGGGTAGGTAATGTGTTTCTAGAAATTTATCCATTTCCTCTCGGTTTTCAAATTTGTTGCAGTATAGTTTTCCATAATACTCTGTTACTATCCTTTTTATTTCAGCTGGGTCTGTTGTAATGTCCCCCATTTCATTTCTTATTTGGGTTATTTGCATCCACTCCTGTTTTTCTTTTGTCAGTCTGGCCAGTGGTTTGTCAATTTTTTTGATTCTTTCAAAGAACCAACTTTTGGTTTTGTTGATTCTTTCAATTGTTTCTATCCTCTATTTCATTTATTTCTGCTCTGATCTTTATTATTTCCTTTCTTCTGGTGGCTGTAGGGTCTTTTTGCTGCTCTCTTTCTATTTGTTCGAGTTCTGTAGTTTTGATTTTGTCCCTTTCTTCTTTTTTGATATGTGCATCTAGTGGTATAAATTGTCCTCTGAGGACTTCCTTTGCTGTGTCCCAAAAGTTTTGGTATGATGTGTTTTCATTCTCATTTGATTCTAAGAATTTTTTGATTCCATCTCTGATTTCTTCTATTACACAGTGTTTTTTAAGCAGGGTGTTATTCAGTTTCCATGTAACTGATTTTTTTTCCTTGCTCTTCCTATTGTTAATTTCTACCTTGATGGCATTGTGGTCAGTGAAGATACCTTGTATTAGTTCAATGTTTTGGATCTTGTTGAGGGTTGCTCTGTGGCTTAATATGTGGTCTATTCTGGAGAACTTTCCATGTGCTTTGGAAAAGAATGTGTACTTTGCAGCTGTTGGGTGGAGTGTTCTATATAAGTGTATGAGGTCAAGCTGGTTGATTGTGGTCTTTAGGTCTTCTATATCTTTGCTGAGTTTCTTTCTAGATGTTCTGTCCTTTTTTGAGAGTGGTGTGTTGAAGTCTCCTACTATTATTGTGGAACTGTCAATTTCTTTTTTCAGTGCTGTTAGAGTTTGTTTTATGCATTTTGGAGCTTTGTCATTGGGTGCATAGATTTTTTTTTATGGTTATGTCTTCGTGATGGATCATCCCCTTAGTCATTATATAGTGTCCTTCTTTGTCTTTTACGGTGGATTTTGTTTTAAAGTCTATTTTATCTGAGATTAGTATTGCCACTCCTGCTCTTTTTGGTAGCTGTTTGCTTGATATATTTTTTCCATCCTTTGATTTTTAATAAATTTAAGTCTTTGTTTCTAAGATGTGTCTCTTGCAGACAGCATATTGAAAGATCCCATTTTTTAATCCATTCTGTCATTCTCTGTCTCTTTATGGGTGTATTTAGGCCATTTACATTCAGTGTTATTATTGATACATGTGAGTTTATTGCTATCATCTTCAGGTGCTTTTCCTGTGGTGCTGAAGTTTTCTTTGTTCCTCTTACTTTCCTGTGCTGAATTCCTTTTATTTGTGGATTTTTTAAAATTTCTTTTTTTTGTAGTCTTTATTTTTACTGAGTCTTTATGTTTTTTTTCTTTATTTTGATGAGTAGGTTTGTTAACTTTCTTTGTGGTTACCTTGAAATTTACCCTTATTGTCCTAGGTTTGAATCAGTCTATTATTATTTGTCATTACCTTGCCTTCCTCTCCATTAGAAGGTTCTATACCTACACTGCTTATTCCCTGTTTTGTTGTTCTGAAGTTGTTGTCATTTACAAATTAACCTCTCTGGTTCCCTGTTGTAATTCTTTTCGTTGTGAATAATCCTTGAGAGTTCATTTCCTAGGTTGGTATCTGGCTGGTACTAACCTGCATCCTAGATTCAGCTTGTGGTCTGAAGTAGTTTGTTCTCAGACCGAAGGAGTCTCTTTAATAATTCTTGTAAGTTTGGTTTGGTTTTTACATATTCCTTTAATTTCTATTTTAATGGAAATGTCCTAACTTCCACATCATATTTGGACAAGAGTTTTGCAGGATATATTATTCTTGGCTGGAAATTTTTTCCTGTCAAGGTTTTATATATGTCATCCCATTGCCTTCTTGCCTGCATGGTTTCTGCCAAATAATCCCAGCTTCATCTTATTGTTTCTACTCTGTATGTGACTTTTTGTTTTTCTCGAGCTGTTCTTAGGATTTTTTTGTTTGTCTTTGGTTTTAGTGAATGTGATTATGATATGCCTTGGTGATTTTCTTTTGGGGTCTATCCTGTATAGGGTTTGTTGAGCTTCTTGGATGGTCAGCTTTTCATCGTTTATATTGGGGAAGTTTTCTGTCAGCAATTCTTCAATGGTCCTCTCTGTGTTTTGTGTTTTCTCCCCCTGTTCTGGAACTCTGATCACTCGAAAATTTTTGCTTTTGAAAGTATCCCACATAATTCTCAGCATTTCTTCATTTTTCTTTGTTCTTTTTTTTCTGATTTTTCCTCAAACAGAGTTGTATCCAAGTGTTGTGTTCAATTTTGCTGATCCTGTCTTCTATCATTTCAAACATGTTCCTCAGCCCTTCTATGACACTGTCTGATTTCTAGTTGTCAATTTATTTTGGAATTTTGCTCCCATATTATTTTCCTAAATTCTTTCATTTTTTGTCTATATTTTCCATGAATTTGTCTATTTTTCCTCATTTTTGTCTGCTTTTTGCTTAAAATCTTGGCTAATTCTGAATATTAGAGATTTGAAGTCCGTATAAGTTAGGTCTAATGCCTTCCTTTCTACTGGAAGGTCATCTGGTATTTTATTTTGGATGCCTACTGGAACCATCCTGTCCTGTTTTTGTAAGTGTTTTGATATTGTTTGCTGTCTTTGGGGCATTCAGTAGTTATTTTTTCTTGTTTATTGTTTGTAGGTTTTATTTGTTTCATCCTACTTTTTTGTTTTATTTGTTTATGTCTGAGCAGGCGGGCTGTGTGTTTTTTGATGTTTGCTCGACTGTGGACACGACACTTTTCACCTCCTTCTCCAATGGGCAGGATCAGTCACTCAGGTATGTTACAGCAAGCCAGGTCTAGATGAAGGAGAGTTGCTGGGATGGGTTGTTTGTGGCAAGTATCAGGTCTGACAGTGCAGACCAGAAATCAGTGCAGGGAAGGTTCCAGTAGGCCATGCCTATGCAACTTGGGAGTGTGATGCTCAGTGCAGGGTGCAGGTAGACAGGAAGGAGCAGGTAGTTTGTGATGTGGGGAGCTAAGATGGGTATGGGAAAGATGAGAAAAAGGAGAGAGGAACAGGAGAAAAAACATACACACAAACAAAAAAGAGTGCTAAGGGAGCTTGGTATTGGAATGGAGAGATGAGACTGAGAAATGGAGGAAAACAAAAAGAAAAATAAAGAAAAAGGGTAAAAGAAAAAAATGAATAAATAAAAATTATAAAAAAAAAAAAAGAAAAGAAAAGCCTCCAGGGATCCTACTGCTGTGTCTGTGAGGACTGGGGAAGTTATTCCCCGGCCCTGACGTACAGCCTGGCTAGAAGGGGTAGTGGTGTCACACAGTGCCAGGTGTTCAGGAGGGAAGAAGAGAAGGTAAGTATAGAGAGATGAGAAACAGGAATGAAAAAAGACAAAAAGGGAAAAAAAGAGAAAAGAAAACAAAACAAAAAAACCCCAAAAACCAAAAAACAAGAAAAAAGAAATGCCCCTAGGGATCCCACTGCACAAGCACGTAGACTGAGGAAGTAGCCCTGCTGGAAGGGGCTCCCAAGCCAAGAAGAGAACAAGAAAACAAACAAATCAAAACAGAACAAATCAAAACGCACACACACACAAAAGCCCAAGGGATCCCACCAGCGTGGCAGCACAGACCGGGAAGCAGTTTCACAGTCGAGCGGCATTTCACAGCATTTCAGGAAGAAGCAAAGGTGGCACATGGAGCCAGGTATTTGAGACAAATGAGGGAGAGATGGTGAGAGGTATGGAAGAAACCAAAAGAAATGAAAAAAAGAAAGACTAGCAACAAACAAAAGGCACTCAAGGAGCCATTCAGTGCAGGTGGGTGGAATCTAAGCAGCACAAGGGTGAAGCTGGTACTTCCCTGGCAAGAGACTGTGCCACAGGAAGCAGAGGAGGCCGAGTGGGGGTGAAGAAGTGTAGGGGTGGGAAAGTGTATATCACTGGTTACCGGTTGTTCTGTCTCCTGCTGGGAGATCCGTGAATCTACTTTCCTGTACTCCTTGTTCTCTGATCTCTGACAGGAGTCCAAGACGGCGGATCCATGCTGCATTAGCTGATAGGGGACCTCTGCATGTATCTCTCTTTGTCCTCTCTTCTCTGTCAGCTTCTTATTCCATTCGATGCTTGGGTGAGTTCTTTATCTCTTCATTTGCTGCTTAGGGTTTCAAGATTGATGTTTGTCTCTGTTTTACTTAGTTTTTTGGATCTTTGCTGTGAAGGGACATCATGGTTCTTCTGTCTATAGTGCCATGTTGCCCGGAAGTCCCCTAACTGTAGCTATTTGGATTTACATTTGGGTTCTCGATTCTGTTCCCTTGGTCAATGTGTCTGTCACTATACCAGTACCAGCCTGTTTTGACTATGGTAGCTGTATAGCTATATAGTAGGTTCTGAGATCAGGTAGTGCTAGGCCTCCAATTTTTTTCTTCTTCAATAATTCTTTACTTATCTTGGGCCTCTTTCCATATAAAGTCAGTGATTAATTTTTCCATCTCTTTAAAGAATGTTGCTGGTATTTGGATCAGGATTGCATTGTATTTGTAATCGATTTGGGTAGAATTGACATTTTCACAATGTTGAGTCCACATGTCCCTGAGCATGGTATGTTTTTCCATTTATGTAGGTCTCTTTTGGTTTCTTGCAGTAGTGTTTTGTAGTTTTGTTTTTGTTGTTTTTTGTATAGGTCTTTTACATCCCTGGTTAGATTTACTCCTAAGTATGTTATTTTTTTAGGGGCTATCATAAATGGTATTACTTTCTTGGTTTCCTTTTCGTCGTTCTCTTTGTTGGTGTATAGGAATCCAACTGATTTTTGTATGTTGATCTAGTATCCTGCTACTCTGCTGAATCTTTCTATTAGTTCCAGTAGTTTTCTCATGGAGTCTTTCAGGCTCTTTATGTATAGTATCATATCATCTGCAAATTAGGACAGTTTTACTTCTTCCTTACCAATTTGGATGCCCTTTATTTGTTTTTCTTTCCTTATTGGTTTGGCTAGGACTTCCAGCAGCATGTTAAATAGGAGTGGTGATAAAGGGCTCTGTTGTCTTGTTCCTGTTTTCAGGGGGAATGTTTTTGGCCTCTCTCCATTGAGAATGATGTTGGCTGTTTGTTTTGTACAGATGTCTTTTATTATGTTGAGGAATTTCCCTTCTATTCCTATTTTAGTAAGAGTTTTTAACAGGAATGGGTGTTGGACTTTATTGAATGCCATTTCTGGGTTGATTGGGATGATCGTGTGATTCTTTTGTTTTATTTATGTGGTGGATTACATTGATTTTATAATGTTGAACCATCCTTGCATATCTGTTATGAGTCTCTCTTAGTCATGGTGTGTTTTTCTTATATCATGCTGAATTCTATTGGCTAGAATTTTGTTGAGAATTTTTGCATCTGTATTCATGAGAGATATTGGTCTGTAATTTCCTTTTTTCATGACTTCTTTGGTTTTACTATCAGAGTCATGCTGGCTTCAGAGAGTGATTTTGGAGGTAACCCTTCCTTTTTTATGTTCTGAAATAGTTTAGGTAGTATAAGTGTGAGCTCTTCTCTGAATGTTTCATAGAATTCTCCATCAAAGCCATCTGAGCCAGGGCTTTTTTTTGGTGTTGGGAGTTTTTTATATTTTTTAATTACCTTTTCAATTTCTTCTCTTGTTATGGGTGTGTTCTGGTTTTCTACTTCAGTTTATGTTAGGTTAGTTAGCTAGTACGTTTATAGAAATTTGTCCATTTAGTCTAGGTTTTCAAATTTGTTGAAGTACGTTTTTTCATACTACTCTGTTATGATCCTTTTTATTTCAGTTAGGTCTATTATAACTTCCCCCATTTCATTTCTTATTTGGGTTATCTGCTTCCTGTCCTGCTTTTGTTTTGTCAGTTTGGCCAGTGGTTTGCTGATTTTGTTGATCCTTTTGAAGAACCAGCTTTTGGTTTTGTTGATTCTTTCTATTGTTTTTCTATTCTTTATTTCATTTATTTCTGCCCTGATCTTTATTATTTCCTTTCTTCTGGTGGTTGTGGATTCTTTTGCTGTTCTAAGTCTTTAGAGTTGCTGTTTTCACTGTGATCCAATATAAATAAATTTTGAAAGAGTATAATGCTCAAGGCAGACCTTTTTTTTTACTAGTTAATCTAAACTATTGTTTGGTTTTAAGAAGACTTCAGGGGATCTTTTTGGTTTAAGGTTTAAAGATTATCTCAGGGCAATAGTTTCAGAGGTTCATCCAGCCTCCATGTTCCAGAAAATCCAGAGTCCATGAGAATTTGAAATTCTGTTTTGCATTTTCCACCTTTTGACAGGATTCTTTGACAGAATTTTTGATCAAAATGTTCAGTAATGGTAGCTGGGCACCATCTAGTTCTTCTGGTCATGGCAAACGAGGCAGTTGTTCATGGATGTAATTAGCCACACATTCATATCCTCCTATTCCTGACTCTCCTTATTCCTCTGTTTGTCTAGGTGAACAACAATTGTTGTGCCTTGGATGGCTGCTTGCAAGCTTTTAAACTGCAACAAACTAGAAGGTAGAACCGAAGCACTAAGCACATTATAGGTCAATTAATTTGTATGTTCCATGAAACCATGACCTTAAACCTCCAAACCAAGGAACAAAATCCCATGAGCTTTTTGGTTGTACGTTAGCAGCCTCAACAGCTACTTCTTTTCCTTCCTTGTTATAAGTATATCTATCACACAACTTTTGCCAATTCAACTTTTTACAGGTGTACACTTATTGACAGCAATTATAATAATCAGCTGTGCAGCCCTACCCTTAATCAACACGATTCCTTTAAAAAAGTAAACTTCCAAGTTTTCTACTCACCCAGGGGGAGTTAGGGTTCTACAAACAAAACAGTGTTTGAAGTATTCAGTAACAACTACAACAACAACAAATCCTAAAACAAACCAAACTCATTGCTGTTGAGTTGATTCCAATTCACGGTAGCCCCATGTGTTACAGAGTAGAACCACTCAGGGTTTTCTTAGCTGTAATTTTTCTGGAAGCAGATCAGCAGGTCATTCTTCTGTGTGACACTGTGTGCATTTGAGTGCCCAACCTTTAGGTTAGTAGTTGAGCGTAAACAGTTTGTGGCACCTAGGGACCTTATTCAGTAATAACCACTACTAAAAGAAAATTTTCTTTTCATTAAACATTTTTATTTTCCTTCTGTAGACTGAAAATACATTCTTAAAACTTTTCTTGGCTCTGGGACACTGTCTTGGTTCAACTCCTACCTCATTAGACACTCCTTCTCAGTCTCTTTTGCTAGTTCCTTCTCTTCTCTCTGACTTCTACATATTGGGTTACCTGCTGTGCTCAGTCCACATTCTTTTGCTCATCTCTATTTACACTCACCCTATATTCCAACTTGGTATCTCCAGCCCAGACTGCTTCCTTGAACTTGATCCCTGTACATATGTCTATGAAATATTACCATTTGTTTAGCAGGGATCTCAAAAATTTGATGTGTCCTAATCAAAGTCCTGATTTTTGCCTCCCCACCGAAGTTTCTTTCCCTGAGCCTTCTCTATCTCAGTAAATGACATTTCAAATTTTCTAGTTGCTCAGGTCCAAAAACTTTTGGTAGTCCTTGATTTTACTTTTCTCTCATACCTCATATCCAATATGTTAGCAAATTTATTTGTTTTACCTTCAAAATATGCCAGAATCTAACCACCTTTCACCAAAGCCACCACTGGGTCACTTGACTATATTATCAAGAAGAATGTTCTGGCCAGGATATAAGTATAAAAATATGTTAAAGTGGGACTTTTTTTGTATTTGTTTTGTAAGATTTCTCAAAAGCCAAGAATAATATAATAGGTATCAAGTGCCTGTATACTGAAATTCCTCATTTTCCCTCTTCCTACACATTATGTAGGGGAAGGTAGGAAGGAGGGAAGAGTTGCTGGAGGATTTTCAGAAAAAGGAATGTGCTTATCCTATTGATGTTTACCTGATGTGGTGAGGGTAGGATGAAATAGGGAGTTTTCTCTTTAAACTGGAACTTTTACAATGTAACCTCTTGGTTGCATGCAAAAGGCTTAGGAATGAAAGTTTGTGTTGAACACAAACCCTGGTAAGCCGTAGTGAGTAATAATGGATAATAGAGGGCTCAACTTGGTCATAAATTCCTCGGCCAATTATTATCAATCGCTGTGAAAAAATCCCTGAGAAGGATCCCACCAGTTTTCCATGGCAGTTATGTTTACTGGATTCTGGGACATTCCTGTCACCAAAGCATTCTACCTCCAGGTGGGATGGTGTAATAGTCAGGGTTCTTTTTTTAAATTTTATTGTACTTTAGGTAAAAGTTTACAGTGCAAATTAGTTTCTCATTCAAAACTTTATACACAAATTGTTTTGTGACATTGATTGCAATCCCCACATTGTGTCAGCACTCTCCCCCTTTCCTTTTCCATGCCAGGTGCCCCATGTCCATTCATCCAGTTTTCCTGTCCCTTTAACCTTTCTCATCTTTTCTTTTGGGCAGGTATTGCTCATTTGGTCTTGTATACTTGATTGAACTAAGAAGCATGTTCCTCACATATGTTACTGTTTGTTTTATAGGCCTGCCTGATCTTTGGCTGAAAGAAGAGGCTTCAGTTCTGAATTAATAGATGTCCAGGGGCCATAGTCTCAGGGGTTCCTCCAGTCTCTGTCAGACTAGTAAGTCTGGTCTTTTATTTTTTTTGTGAATTTGAATTTAGTTCTGTATTTTTCTCCCACTCTGTTCATGACCCTATTGTGATCCCTGTGACAGCAGTCAGTGGTTGTAGCCAGAAACCATCTAGTTCTTCTGGGTTCAGGCTGGTGGAGGCTGGGGTTCATGTGGTACGTTTGTACTTTGGACTAATCTTTCCCTTTTGTCTTTGGTTTTCTTCATATTCCTTTGCTCCCAATGGGATAGGACCAATAGATGTATTTTAGATGGCCAATTACAAGCTTTTAAAACCCCAAACATTACTCACTAAAGTAGGATATAGAACATTTTGTTTATGAACAGTGTTATATTAATTGACCTACATGTCCCCCCAGACCATGGTTCCCAACCCTCAGCCCCAGTAACTTGATCTCTCAAGGTGTTTGGATGTGCCTAGGAAGATTCTATGGTTTTGCTTTGGTTAAGTAGTGCTGACTTCCTCTGTACTGTATGTTGTCTTTCCTTTCACCAAAGTTAACGCTTGTCTACTACCTAGTTAGTGATTTCCCCTCTTTACCCCTCCACTCCCTCATAACCATCAAAGATTTTTTTTTCTGTGTGTGAACCTTTTCTTGAGTTTTTATAATAGTGGTCTCATACAATATTTGTTCTTTTGTGATTGACTTATTTCACTCAGCATAACACCCTCCAAATTCATCCATATTGTGAGATGTTTTCCAGATTCATCATTGTTCTTTATTGTTGCATAGTATTCCACTGTGGGTATGTACTATACTTTTTTTATCCATTCATATGTTGATGGACATTTAGGTTGTTTTCATATTTTTGCTATTGTGAATAATACTGCAGTGAACATGGGTGTGCATATGTCTATTTATGTGACAGCTCTTATTTCTCTAGAATGTATTCCTAATAGTAGGATTGTTGGATCATATAGTATTTCTATTTCTAGCTTTTTAAGGAGGCGCCATATCGTTTTTCATAGCGGTTGTACCATTTTACACTCCCACTAGCAGTGAATAAGAGTTCCAATCTCCACGCAACCTCTCCAACATTTGTTATTTTCTGTTTTTATTTTTGATTCGTGCCAGTAACATTGAGGGTGAGATTGTATCTCATTGTAGTTTTGATTTGCATTTCTCTAATGGTTAATGATCGTGAGCATTTCCTCATGTGTCTGTTAGCCACCTGACTGTCTTCTTTGGTGAAGTGTCTGTTCATATCCTTTGCCCATTTTTTAATTAGATTATTTATCTTCTTGTTGTTGAGGTGTTGAAGTGTTCTACAGCTTTTAGCGATTAGATCCTTGTGGGGTAAATTGTAGCAATTTTTTTCCCCCCAGTCTGAAGGTTCTATTTTTACTCTTTTAGTGAAGCCTTTTGATGAGCATAAGTGTTTAATTTTAGGAGCTACCAGTTATCTAGTTTATCTTCCAGTGTTGGTACATCGTAAGTTATGGTTTGTATTCTATTTATGCCATCTATTCGGGCCCATAACATTCCTATTTTTTCTCCCATGACCATTATTGTTTTAGCTTTTGTATTTGGGTCTTTGATTCATTTTGAGTTAGTTTTTGTGCATGGTGTGAGATATAGATCCTGTTTCCTTTTTTTTTTTTACAGATGGACATCCAGTTTTGCCACCATCATTTGTTAAAAAGACTGTCTTTTCCCCATTTAATGGACGTTGTTCCTTTGTCAAAGGTGTTTGGATTTACATCTGGGTTAGCGATTCTGTTCCATTGGCCTATGTGTCTGTTGTTTCAGTAGCAGGCTGTTTTGACTATCCTGGCTGTATGGTAGGTTCTGAGATCAGGTAGTGTGAGGCTTCCTACTTTGTTCTTTTTTTTCTCAACAATACTTTGCTTATCTGAGGTCTCTTTCTTTTCCATAAAAAAGTTGGTGTTTAATTTTTCTATTTCATTATAGAATGCTGCTGGTATTTGAATAGAGGTTGCATTATACCTGTGGATCACTTCGGGTAGAATTGATATTTTCACAATGTTGAGTTTAACTATCCATGAGCATGGTATGTTTTTCTATTTATGTAGGTCTCTTTTGGTTTCCTGCAATAGTGTTTTGTAGTTTTCTTTGTATAGGTCTTTTATATCCCTGGTTAGATTTATTCTTAAGTACTTTACTTTTTAGGGGTTATTATAAATGGTATTGCTTTACCTGATTTCCATTTCATCGTTCTCTTTGTTGGTGTATAGGAATCCAAGTGATTTTTGTATGTTGATCTAGTATCCTGTTACTCTACTGAATCTTTCTATTAGTTCTAGCAGTTTTTTTTCTTTGTGGAATCTTTGGGGTTTTCTACGTATGGTATCATATCATATGCAAATAGGAATCATTTTACTTCTTCCTTTCCAATTTGGATGTCCTTACTTCTTTTTCTTGCCTTATTGTTCTAGCTAGGACTTCCAGCACAATGTTAAATAGGAGTAGTGATAAAGGCCATCCTTGCCTTGTTCCCATTCTTAGTGGTAATGTTTTCAGCCTCTTTCCATTGAGAATTATTTTGGCTTTTGGTTTTGTATAGGTGCCCTTTATTATGTTGAGGAATTTCTCTTTTATTCCTATTTTATGGAAAGTTTTTAAAAATTGTGCTTTGGGTGTAAGTTTACAGCTCAAGTTAATTTTTCATACAAAAATTTACATATGTATTGTTTTGTGACATTAATTGCAATCCCCACAATATGACAACACATTCTCCCTTTCACCCAGAGTTCCCTGGTCCATTTGACCATTTCCTGTCCCTCCCTGCCTTCTCAGCCTGCTTTTGGACAGGAGCTGCCCATTTGGTCTCGTATATCTGATTGAACTAAGAAGAACATTCCTCCAGTGTATTATTTTTTGGTTTATAGTCCTATCTAATCTTTGTCTGAACAGTAGGGAACAGGAATGGTTTCAGTTCTGGGTTAACGGTGTGTACGGGGGCCCTAGTTTCAGGGGTTCATCCAGTCTCTATCAGACCATTAAGTCTGGTCTTTTTCTGTGAATTTGAGTTCTGTTTTACATTTTTCTCCTGGTCTGTCTGAGACTTTCTGTTGTGTTCCCTGTCAAGGCATCATTGGTGGTAGCCAGACACCACCTAGTTCTACTGGTCTCAGGCTGGTGGAATCTCTGGTTTTTGTGGACCTTTATTTCTCTAAGCTAATATTTTCCTTGTGTCTTTGGTTTTCTTCATACTCTTTTGCTCCCAATGAGATGGGAACAATAGATGGCTGCTTGAAAGCTTTTAAGACCCCAGACACCACTCATCGAAGTGGGATGTAGAACACTTTCTTAATAAACTTTGTTATGCCAATTGACCTAGATATCCCACAAAATTATGGTCCCCAGGCCCCAGCCCCAGCTACTCTGTCTCTCAGAGTATTTGGATGTGTCCAGGAAACTTCTTAGCTTTTGTTTTGTTTCAGCTGTGTTGACTTCCCCTGTATTGTATGTTGTCCTTCCCTTCACTGAAGTTGATCCTAGTATACTATCTAGTTAGTGATTTATCCTCCCTCTCCCACCCCATGCTCATAACCATCAAATAATGCTTTTTTTCTGTGTTTAAACCTGTTTTTGAGTTCTTATAACAGTGGTCTCATACAATATTTGTCCTTTTGTGACTGAATAATTTCATTCAGCATAATGCCCTCCAGATTCATCCATGTTGTGAGATGTTTTGTGGATTTATCATTGTTCTTTACCATTACATATTAGTTGCTGGGCATTTAGGTTATTTCCATCTTTTTGCTATTGAGAATAGTGCTGCAATGAACGTGTGTGCATATGTCTATTCCTGTGATGGCTCTTATTTCTCTCAGGTATATTCCTAGGAGTGGTATTCCTGGATCGTATGGTATTTCTATTTCTAGCTATTTAAGGAAGTGCCAAACTGATTTCCAAAGTGGTTGTACTGTTTTACATTCCCACCAGCAGCTCTTAAGAGTTTTAATCTCCCCACAACCTCTCCAACATTTGTTATTTTGTGTTTTTTGGATTAGTGCCAACCTTGTTGGGGTGAGATGATATCACATTGTAGTTTTGCATTTCTCTAATGGCTAATGATCGTGAGCATTTCCTCATGTGTCTGTTAGCCACCTGAATGTCTTCTTTGGCGAAGTCTCTGTTCATATCCTTTGCCATTTTTAAATTGGATTCTTTGTCTTTTTGTTGTTGAGATGTTGCAGTATCTTGTAGATTTTAGTGATAAGACCCTTATCGGATATGTTGTAGCCAAAATTTTTTTCCCAGTCTGTAGGTTGTCTTTTTACTCTTTTGGTGAAGCCTTTTGATGAGCTTAAGTGTTTGATTTATATGAGCTTCCAGTTATCTAGTTTCTCTTCTGGTGTGTGTGCATTGTTAGTTATAGTTTGTATACTATTTATGCCATGTATTAGGGCTCCTAGTGTTGTCCCTATTTTTTCTTCCATGATCTTTATTGTTTTGGATTTTGTATTTAGGTCTTTGATCCATTTTGAGTTAGTTTTTGTGTATGGTGTGAGGTATGAATCCTGTTTAATTTTTTTTACAGATGGCTATCCAGTTATGCCAGCACCATTTGTTAAAAACAAAACAAAACAATAACTGTCTTTTCCCATTTGATGGACTTTAGACCTTTGTCAAATATCAGCTGCTCATAGGTGGATGGATTTACGTCTGGATTCTCAATTATGTTCCATTGGTCTATGTGTCTGTTGTTGTACCAGTACCAGGCTGTTTTGACTACCGTGGCGGTATAATAGGTTCTAAAATCAGTGTGAGGTCTCCCACTTTGTTCTTCTTCTTGAGTAACGCTTTACTTATCCGGGGCCTCTTCCCTTTCCATATGAAGTTGGTGATTTGTTTCTCCATCATATTAAAAAATGCCGTTGAAATTTGGATCGGGATTGCATTGTATCTGTAGATCGCTTTGGGTAGAATGGACATTTTCACAATGTTGTGTCTAACTATCCATGAGCATGGGAGGTTTTTCCACTTATGTAAATCTCTTTTGAACTCTTGCAATAATGTTTTGTACTTTTCTTTGTACAGGTCTTTTACGTCTCTGGTTAGATTTATTCCTAAGTACTTTATTTTCTTGGGGGCTATTTTAAATGACACTGATTTGGTGATTTCCTCTTTGAAGTTCTCTTTGTTGGTGTAGAGGAATTCAACTGAGTTTTGTATGTTTATCTTGTATCCTGATACTTTGCTGAAATCTTCTGTTTGTTCCAGTAGTTTTCTTGTGGATTCTCTGGGGTTTTCTGTGTATAAGATCATATCATCTGCAAATAGGGATTCTTTTACTTCTTCCTTACCAATTTGGATGCCCTTTATTTCTTTTTCTTGCCTTATTGCTCTGGCTGGGACATCCAGCACAATGTTGAATAAGAGTGGCGGTAAAGGGCATTCTTGTCTGGTTCCATTCTCAGGAGGAATGCTTTCAGGCTCTCTCTGATGTTGGTTATTGGCTTTGTATAAATGCCTTTATTATGTCAAGGAATTTCCATTCTATTCCTATTTTACCGAGAGTTTTTATCAGGAATGGGTGTTCAATTTTGTCAAATGACTTTTCTGCATCAATTGATAAGACCATGTGCTTCTTATCTTTTGTTTTGTTTACGTGATGGATTACATTGTTTGATTTTCTGGTGTTGAACCATCCCTGCATACCTGGTATGAATCCCACTTGGTCATGGTGAATTATTTTTTTGATATGTTGTTGAATTCCTTTGGCTAGAGTTTTGTTGAAAATATTTACATCTATATTCATGAGAGATATTGGTTAATTTTCTTTTTTTGTGGTGTCTTTACTTGGTTTTGGTATCAGGGTTATGCTGGCTTCATTGAATGAGTTTGGGAATGTTCCATCCTTTTCTATGCTCTGAAATACCTTTAGTAGTAGTGGTGTTAACTCTTCTCTGAAAGTTTGGTAGAATTCTCCAGTAAAGCCATCTGGGCCAGGGTTTTTTTTGTTGTTGTTGTTGTTGGGAGTTTTTTAATTACCTTTTCAATCTCTTCTTCTTTAAATGGGTTTATTTAGTTTTTCTATCTTGGTTTGTGTTAATTTAGGTAGGTAGTGTGTTTCTAGAAATTTGTCCATTTCCTCTAGGTTTTCAAATTTGTTGGAATACAATTTTTCATAGCATTCTGTTATGGTTCTTTTTTTTTCAGTTGGGTCTGTTTTGATATTACTCATCTCGTTTCTTATTTGGATTTTTTCCTTCCTCTCCTGTTTTTCTTTTCTCAGTTTGGTCTGTTTGTTAATTTTGTTGATTTCTTCAAAGAACCAAATTTTTTTCTTGTTGATGCTTTCTGTTGTTTTTCTGTTCTCTATTTCCTTTATTTCTGCTTTTTCTGGGGACTGAGGGCTTCTTTTGTTGCTCTCTTTCTATTGTTTGAGTTGTAGGGTTAATATTTTGATTTTGGCTCTTTTGTCTTTTTCGATGTATGTATTTATTGCTATGTCCCAAAGGTTCTGGTAAGATGTGTTTTCGTTCTCATTTGATTCTCTGAATTTCTTTATCTGTCCTTGGTTTCTTGTATAACCCAGTAGTTTTTAATCAAGATGTTGTTCAGTTTCCATGTATTTGATTTTTTTCTTGCTGTTTCTGTTATACATTTATACATTTATGGCATTATTGTCAGAAAAAATGCTTTGTAATATTTTGATGTTTTGTAGCCTAAAATGAGATTTATTCTGGAGAATGTGCATTAGAAAAGAAAGTATACTTGGCTGCTGTTGGGTAGAGTGTTGTGTATATGTCTATGAGGTCAAGTTGATTGATTGTGGCATTTAGATCTTACTTATCTTTGTTGAGTTTCTTTCTAGATATTCTGTCCTTCACTGAAAATTGTGCTTTACATTATCCTACTATTATTTTGGAGCTGTCTAGTTCTCTTTTCAATGCTGTGAGAATTTGTTTTATGTATTTTGGAGCCCTGTCATTGGAGGTGTATATATTTATTATGGTTATGTCCTTCTGCTGTGTTTAATCATTATATTGTGTCCCTCTTTAATCCCTGTGGTGGATTTTGCTTTAGTCTATTTTGCCAGAGATTAATATTGCCACTCCTGCTCTTTTTTGGTTGTTGTTTACTTTATATATATATTTTCCATCTTTTGAGTTTTAGTTTGTTCTTGTCTTTGAGTCTAAGATGTGTCTCTTTTAGGCAGTATATAGATGGATTGTGTTTTTTATCCATTCTGCCACTCTCTGTCTCTTTTTTGGTGCATTTAGTCCATTTATGTTCAGTGTAATTATTGATAGGTATGAGTTTCCTGCTGTCATTTTGATGTATTTTTTTTTTGTGGTGTTGACTGTTTCTTTGTTCCACTTAATTTTCTGTGCTAAGTCATTTTTCTTTATGTATTTTCTTTTCATTATTGTTGATTTGGTGTTTGCTGAGCCTTTATTTTTTTGTCTTTTTTGTTTTGATGGGTAGGTTTGTTAGCTTCTTTTGTGGTTACCTTAAAATTTACCTTGATTTTGTAAGTTTAAAATGATCCTTTATTTCTTGATATCTTGTTAATTTCCTCTCCATAGGGAAGTTTTATGACTGCACTGTTTATTCCCTATTTTTTGTTTTGACCTTGTCATCATTTTCATACTGATGTCTCTAGTTTCCTGTTTTCAGTCTTTTAGCTTTCAAGTGTTTTTGTGACTTCCCTGTCTGGGTTGATAACTGGTTGATTTGTCCTGTGTTCTAGTTTTGGATAGTTGTCTGATATTGTTGGTTCTTTAACTGGAGGATTCTCTTTAATATTTCTTGTAATTTTGGTTTGGCTTTTACAAATTCCCTTAAATCCTGTTTATCTGGAAATGACCTAATTTCACTGTCATATTTGAGACACAGTTTTACTGGCTATATAATTCTTGGTTGGCAATTTTTTTCCTTCAAGACTATATATGTCACCCCATTGCCTCCTTGCCTGCATGGTTTCTGCTACGTAATCAAAGCTAATCTTATTGGTTCTCCTTTGTAGGTGACTTTTTGTTTATCCCTAACTGCTCTGAAGATTCTATCTTTGTCTTTGGTTTTTGCAAGTTTAATTATGGTATATGTTTGTAACTTTATTTTGGGATCTACCCTTTATGGGGTTCGTTGAGTTTTTGGGTAGATATCTTTTTGTCTTTTGTGATATCAGGGAAGTTTTATGCAGGCAAATCTTCAACAATTATCTCTGTGTTTTCTGTTATCCTCCCAGTTCTTGTACTCTGATCATGCCTAGGTTTTTCCTCTTGATAATGTCTTAAATAATTAGGCTTTCTTCATTTTTTTAAAATTCTTTTTTCTGATTTTTCCTCAAATAAATTGGTGTCAAGGGATTTTTCTTCAGTCTCACTAATTCTGACTTCCATTGCCTCAATTCTGTTCTTATGACCTTCTATTAATTTGTCTATTTCTGAAATTTTATTGTTAATCTTTTGAATTTCTAGTTGCTGTCTCTGTGTGGATTCTATCAGCCAGTTAATTTGGTCATTTTGTTCTTGTATTGTTTTCCTGAATTCCTCTGTTTCTTTGTCTGTGTATTTCTTGGGCTTGTCTGAGTTTTGCGTGATGTCCTTCCTGATATCTTGGAGAGCTCTGTATATTAGTCTTTTGAATTCTATCTCAGGTAGTTATATTACCTTATTTTCCTCCAGAAGGGTTCCTAGTTCTTTATTCTGGTGACTTGCTGGAGCCATCTTGACCTGCTTCTTTATGTGACTTGATATTGGCTGTTGTCTCTGAGGCATCAATAAGTTATTAAATTTATTTATTGTATGTTTACTGTGTCCTCGCTTTTTGTTTTGTTTTATTTTGATATGACCAAGTAGGCTGGATGTTTGAGCTACTTGGTTATTGGCATCTTTGAAGGTCTCACGTCTTGTCTTCAGGTGGTCAGAGCAGCTACTAGGTGTGTGAGCCCAGGAGTCTGTTCAGTTTTCTTGTGCGAGTGTGATACAGGAGTCCACATTGTTGGTCACCGAGTGTGTGGTGCGGACTCTCACCTACTGCGCTAGATGGGCAGGGCTATGTGGGGGTGTTTGGAGCAGGCATAGGTATCTGGCTGTGGTAGGGGGCTATGTGTGGAGCAAGGGAGGGAGTTGATGGCTACCCCCAGATGCCTATGTGGGGGGGAGCATGTCCCTGTCTCCTAGAGCATGTAGGGTGGAGGTATTGCAGCTGGTCCTTGGGCACCTGGATCTGTTGACTGGAGGGACTGGGAGGTAGCACTTATTCTCAGACCCCTGTTGTGGGTGGCTAGACGGAGTGGGTGGTACTGTCAGCCCTTAGGCCCCTGGTGTGGGTGGGGGAGGCCCCTGCTTCATGGGCAGGACAGTGTCAAATGTCACAAATCTGCAGCTCCCCCTTGGCTGCTGCAGTTGAAAATGGGCTTCAGGTGTATGCCCTGCTGTTTTATGCTAATAAGCATGCAGCATTGAATTGGCCTACAGAAGTCTAAGCAGGGGTAAAAGGCACTGCAAGTCTGTGGACCCCTTATGCCAGTGGCTGGGTGAAGCGACAGGGCCTCCTGATCCACCCTGAATTCCTGGCTTAGGGGCCATGGTGTTTTCGAAAGCCAGGAGACTGGTATGGGAGTGGATAGCCCTGACTTCCTGGCTTAGAGGACGTGGCAGTAGTTGAATACAGATCCGAGTGGAGCAGGGTGGGGGATGGGTTAGGGGAAGGAAAAACAGGTGAAACTCTGAGGGGGAAGGGTTATTTTGCCCTGTGTGGTAGATGCTTGTGCTTAGCTTTTGCAGGTCCAGCACCGCTTCCGCCCAGTTCTGGAGGCAATGTGCAGACTCGCCGCTGCCCAGCCTCACCTGACATGGTGAGACACGTCCTGAATGCTACTGCTCACCTCAGCAGGGCACCGGTGACCTAGTGACTGGCACTTCTCTGCTGCTTTCGAATGTTTCTCCTTTCCCTTTCTGCTGAGTTCAACTCTTCATCTTTGTCTTTGATGATCAGGTCTCCTAGATTGTCATATATAATCGATTCACTTGTTTTTTCGGGTCTTTGTTGTAAGAGGGATGAGAGGAAGCTTCTGACTATTCCACCGTCTTGGCCTCACCTCTTATTGAGAGTTTTTATCAGAGATTCATGTTGAACTTTACAAATGCCTTTTCTCTGTCAAATTAGATGATCATGTGATTTTTTTTTCTTTTGTTTATTTATGTGGTGGATTATGTTGATTGATTTTCTAATGTTGAACCATCCTTGCATACCTGGTATGAATCCCATTTGGTCATGGTGTATTATTGTTTTGATATGATGCTGAATTCTATTGGCTAGACTTTTGCTGAGAATTTTTGCATTTATATATGAGAGATATTGGTCTCTAATTTTCTTTTTTTGTGGTGTCTTTGCCTCACTTTGGTATCAGGGTTACATTGGCTTTTATAGAATGAATTTAGGTGTATTCCTTTCTTTTCTATGCTATGAAATAATTTGAGTAGTATAGACGTGAGCTCGTCTTTGAATCTCTGGTAGAATTCTTCAATGAGGACGTCTGGGTGAGGGCTTTTAAATTTTTGTTGGGAGTTTTTTTTTTATTACCTTTTTGATCTCTTCTCTTGTTATGGGTCTGTTCAGATCTTCTATCCCAGTTTGTGTTAGTTTAGGTAAGTAGTGTGTTTCTAGGAATTCGCCCATTTCCTCTATGTTTTCAAATTTGTTGAAGTACAATTTTTCATAGTATTCTGCTATGATCCTTTTTTCAGTTGGGTCTGTTTTGATATTATCCATCTCATTTCTTATTTGGATTTTTTTGCTTCCTCTCCTGTTTTTCTTTTATCAGTTTGAGCAATGATTTGTCAATTAAAAATAATTTTTTAATTGAACTTTAGATGAAGGGTTATAGAACAAAATAGCTTCTCATTAAATAGTACATATATTGTTTTATAGCATTGGTTAACAACCCTATGACATGTCAGTACTCTCCCTTCTCGACCTTGGATTCCCTATTACCAGCTTTCCTACCCCTTCCTGCCCTCCAGTCCTTGCCCTCTGGCTGGTGTGCCCCTTTAGTCCCATTTTGTCCTATAGGTCTTTCTAATCTTTGGCTAAAAGGTGAACCTCCAGAGTGACTTCATTAGTGGGCTAAAAGAGTGTCCAGGGGCCATATTCTTGGGGTTTCTCCAGTCTCTGTCAGGCCAGTAAGTCTGGTCTTTTTTTTTTTGAGTTAGAATTTTGTTCTACATTTTTCTCCTGCTCACTCCAGGACCCTCTATTAAATGATCCCTGTCAGAGCATTCAGTGGTGGTATCCAGGCACCATCTAGTTGTACTAGAGTTAGTCTGGTGGAGGCCATAGTTGTTGTGGTCTATTAGTCCTTTGGACTAATCTTTCCCTTGTGTCTTTAGTTTTCTTCATTTTCCCTTGCTTCTGAAGAGATGAGACAAGTGGAATATCTTAGATGGCTGGTTATAGGCTTTTAAGACCCCAGATGCTATTCACTAAAGTAGAATGTAGAACACTTTCTTTCTAAACTATGTTATGCCAATTGAGCTAATGTTCCCCCATATCATGGTCCCCACAGCCCACAGCCCAGCAGTTCAGTTCCTAAGGGAGTTTGGATTTGTCCATGGAGCTTCCATAACCTTACCCTGAGCAAGTTATGCTGGCTTCCACAGTATTATGTACTGTCTTACATTTTACCAAAGTTATCACTTATCTACTGTCTATTTAGCGCTTTTCCACCCCCACCCCTCCCCTCCCTTGTAACCATCAAAGATTGTTTCTTTTTGTGTGTAAAGCTCTTCATGAGTTTTTATAGTATTGGTCTCATACAATATTTGTCCTTTTGTGATTCACTTATTTCACTCAGCATAATGCCCTCCAGATTCATCCATGTTGTGAGATGCTTCATGGATTCATCATTTTTCTTTATCATTGTGTGGTATTCCATTGTGTGTATGTACCATAGTTTGTTTATCCATTCTTCTGTTGATGGGCATCTAGATCGTTTCCATCTTTTTGCTATTGTGAACAATGCAGCAACGAACGGGGGTGTTGCACATGTCTATTTGAGTGACGGCTCTTACTTCGCTAGGATATATTCCTAGGAGTGGTGTTGCTAAGGAAGCGCCATATCGTTTTCCAAAATGATTGTACCATTTTGCATTCTCACCAGCAGTGCATAAGCGTTCCAATCTCCCTGCAGCCTCTCCAACATTTGTTATTTTCATTGTGCCAGTAATGCCGGGGTAAGATGGTATCTCATTGTGGTTTTGACTTGCATTTCTCTAATGGCTAGTGATCGCGAGCATTTCCTCATGTGTCTGTTGGCTACTTGAATGTCTTCTTTGATAAGTGTCTGTCCATTTCTTTGGCCCATTTTTTAACTGGTTTTTTTTTTTTTTGTTGCTGTAGACGTGTTGGATTTTCCTGTAGATTTTAGAGATTAGACCTTTGTTGAATTTGTAATAGCCAAAAATTTTTTCCCAGTCTGTAGGTTCTCTTTTTACTCTTTTGGTGAAGACTTTTAATGAGCATAAGTGTTTAATTTTTGGAAGATCCCAGTTATCTAGCTTATCTTCTGGAGTTTGTATGTTGCTAGTTATGGTCTGCATCCTGTTAATCCCATGTATTAAGGTCTCTAGTGTTGATCCTATTTTTCTTTTATGATCATTATAGTTTTTGGTTTTATATTTAGGTCTTTGATCCATTTTGAATTAGTTTTTGTGTGTGGTGTAAGTATGGGTCCTGTTTTTTTTTCTTTTTCTTTTTTTTGCAGATGGACATCTAATTTTGCCAGCACTATTTGTTAAAAAGACTTTTTTCCCCTTTTGATGGACTTTGAGCCCTTGTCGAAGATCAGGTAACCATAGGTGGTTGGATTTACATCTGGATTTTCGATTCTGTTCCATTGGTCAATGTATCTGTCATTGTACCAGTACTAGGCTGTTTTGACTACAGTAGCTGTATAGTAGGTTCTGAGGTCCTGTGCCATAATTTTTATGGCTGCTTGCAAGCTTTTAAGATCTCAGCATTGTGCAATGAACTAGGAGGTACAACAGAAGCACTAAACACTTCATAGGTCAATTAACTGGGATGTCCCATGAAACCATCACCCTAAACCTCCAGACCAAGGAACCAAATCCAATGAGGTGTTTGGTTGTACATAAGCAGCTTCAGCAGCTACTTTTTTTTTGTCATTGTTGTAAATGTATCTATCACAGAACTTTTGCCAATTCAACTTTTTACAGGTGTACAACTTATTGACAGAAATTACAATAATCAGCTGTGCAATCCTACTTTAATCAATATGATTTTTCCATCACTGTTAGTCCCACTTTCCCCCTCCCTCCCACTGGTAACCACTAATAAACTTTGATATCTGTACATTTGGCTTTTCTTGTCTTTTTATATAAGTGAAGTCATACAATATTTATCCTTTTGTGATTGGCTTATTTTGCCCAGGTTAATGTCTTCAAGCTCCATCCATACTGTAGCATGTACCAAGATTTCATTTCTCCTACTGACTGGGTAGTATAGTATTTCATTGCTTGTATATACTACATTTTTTTATCCATTTATCTGTTGATGGGCATTCAGGTTGTTCCCACCTTTTGGTTATTGTAAATACTGCTGCAATGATTATTGGTGTTCTCATTGTTGTTGTTAGGTGCCGTCGGTGGGTTCAGACTCACAGTGACCCTATGTACAACAAAATGAAACACCTCCCGATCCTGCGCCATCATCGCAATCGTTATGCTTGGGCACATTGTTGCAGCCACTGTGTCAATCCATCTCCCTGAGGATCTTCCTCTTTCACGCTGACACTTTACTTTATCAAGCATGATGTCCTCCAGGAACTGGTCCCTCCTGATAATGTGTCCAAAGTATGTGAGATGAAGTTTCACCATCCTTGCTTCTAAGAGCATTCTGGCTATGCTTCTTCCAAGACAAAGTTGTTTGCTCTTCTGGCAGTCCATGATACATTCAATATTCTTCACCAGCACCACAATTCAAAGGCATCAATTCTTCTTTGGTCTTCCTTATTCATTGTCCAGCTTTTGCATGCATATGAGGAGATTAAAAATATTAAGGCTTGAGTCAGCAGCACCTTAGTTCTCCAAGTGACATCTTTGCTTTTTAACACTTTAAAGAGGTCTTCTGCAGCAGATTTGCCCAATGCAACATGCCGTTTGATTTCCCGACCACTGCACCCGTGGGCGTTGATTGTGGATCCAAGTAAAATGAAATCCTTGACAACTTCAGTCTTTTCTCCGTTTATCATGATGTTGCTTACTGGTCGAGTTGTGAGGACTTTTGTTTTCTTTATACTGAGATGGAATCCACACTAAGTTTGTTGTCTTTGATCTTCATCAGTAAGTGCTTCAATTCCTCTTCATTTTCTGCAATCAAGGTTGTGTCATCTGCATATCTCAGGCTGTTAACGAGTCTTCCTCCAATCTTGATGCCACATTCTTTTTCATATACTCCAGCTTCTTGGATTATTTGCTCAGCATATAGATTGAATAAGCATGGTGAAAGGATACAACCCTGTTGCACACCTTTCCTGACGTTAAACCAAGAAGCATCCCATTGCTCTGTTTGAAAGACTGCCTCCTGGGCTATGTACAGATTCTTCAAGAACACAATTAAGTGTTCTGGAACTCCTATTCTTTGCAATGTTATCCGTAATTTGTCATGATGCACATAGTTGAATGGCTTTGCATAGTCAATAAAACACAGGTGAACATCTTTCTTGTATTCTCTGCATTCAGCCAAGATCCATCTGACATTGACAATGATATCCCTCATTCCATGTCCTCTTCTGAATCCGGCTTGAACTTATGGCAGTTCCTTGTAGATGTACTGCTGCAACTGCTTTTGAATTATCTTCAGCAAAATTTTACTTGTGTGTGGTATTAATGATATTGTTGGATAATTTCCACATTCTGTTAGATCACCTTTCTTTCGATTGGGCACAAATATGAGTCTCTTCCAGTCAGTTAGCCAGGTAGCTGTCTTCCAAATTTCTTGACATAGACAAATGAGCACCTTCAACCCTCATCTGCTTGTTGAAACATTTCAATTGGTATTCCGTCAATTCCTGGAACCTTGTTTTTCTCCATTCTCTTCGGCGCAGCTTGGACCTCTTCCTTCAGTACCATCGGTTCTTGATCATATGCTGCCTCCTGAAACTGTTGAACGTCGACCAATTCTTTTTGGTACAGTAACTCTGTTATTCTTTCCATCTTCTTTCGATGCTTCCTGTGTCATTCAATATTTTCCCCATAGAATCCTTCAATATTACAACTCAGGGTTTGAAATTTTTCTTCCATTCTTTCAGCTTGAGAAATGCTGAGCGTGTTCTTCTGTTTTGATTGTCTAACTCCAGGTGTTTGTACATTTCATTATAGTACTTACTTTGTCTTTTTGTGCTGCCCTTTGAAATCTTCTGTTCAGCTCTTTTACTTCATCATTTCTTCCGTTTACTTTAGCTACTCTACAATCAAGAGCAAGTTTCAGAGTCTCTTCTGACATCCGTTTTAGTCTTTTCTTTCTTTCCTTTCTTTTTACTGACCTTTTGCTTTCTTCATGTTTGATGTCTTTGATGTCATTCCACAATTCATCTGGTCTTCGGTCATTAGTGTTCAATGTGTAAAATTGATTCATTGGTGTACAAGTCTCTTTTTGAGTCTCTGCTTTCAAGTCTTTTGGACATATACCTAGGAATAGGATTGCTGGGTCATGTGGTAGTTCTATTTTTCATTCTTTGATGAACTGCCACACTGTTTTCCACAATGATTGTACCGTTTTGCATTTTCACCAGTAATGGGTAAGGGTTTCAACTTCCCCACATCTTCGTCTACTTTTGTTATTTTCTTTCTTTTTTTAATCTTAGTCATCCTAGTGAGAGTGAAATGGAATGTCATTGTGGTTTTGATTTGCATCTATCTGATGGCTAATGACACTGAGCTTCTTTTCGTGTGTTTGGTGACCATCTGAATGTCCTCTTTGGTGAAATATGTATTCAAGTCTTTTGCCCATTTTATGGTTGAGTTACTTATCTTTTTGTTGCTAAGATGTTGAAGTTTTTAATGTATTTTGGTTATTAGGTTCTTGTTGAATATATGGTTTCCAAAGATATTCTCCCAATCAGTAGCTTGTCTTTTCACTTTTTTGGTAAAATCTTCTGATGAAAAAAGTTTATAATTTTTATGTGGTCTTAGGTCCTATTTATTTATTTTGTCTTTTTGTTAATATATTAGATAATCTATTGTTGGAAGCTAGGCTTGACAGAGTTGCCTCTGCTTGTTCTTCTAAGAATTTTATGGTTTTGGTTTGCACATTTAGGTCCTTAATCCATTCTGAATTTGTTTTTGTTTTTGGTATCAGGCATGGATCCTGTTTCATTTTTCTGCATGTGGAAATCCAATTTTCCCAGCACCATTTATTGAAGAGACTCTTCTTTCCTCATTGAATGGACTTAGCAACCTTGTCAAAAATCAGTTGACCATAGATGTGTGAGTTTATTTATGGACTCTCAATTCTATTCCATTGGTCTATGTGTCTATTGTTATACCAGTACTCAGCTGTTTTGATTACTGTAGCTGTGTGTTTTAAAATCAGAAAGTATGAGTCCTCCTACTTTGTTCTTGTCTTTCAACATTGTTTTAGCTATTCGGGGCCTCTTGCCACTCCATATAAAGTTGAAGATTGGTTTTTCTATTTCTGTAAAGAAGGCGGTTGGAATTTTGATTGGAAATGCATTGAATCTATAGATTGCTTTGGCAGTATTGACATCTTAACAATATTAAATCTTCCAATCTATGAACATGGAACATTGTAAAAATGGCATGGGGGCAGTGTCTGACCTCTTCTAACTTCATGAGGAGGAAGGAGAGTGAAGATCAACTGCCCAAGGCTGATTCTTATGAGGTGGAGGTCAGACATGCCTCCTCTCTCCACCATCTTTACCAGTTCTGACACCAATCATCCCTCCCATGGCACTCTACTTCTTTGTTGGGTTTGATAATTCATTGCAATGGCCATACAGAACTTACAGACAATACTCACAATTACGGGGTTTGTTAGGGAAGTAACATTTTACAGTTCAGGTTCAGGAACACTCAGGACAGCTTCTTCCCAGACTTGCCACAGGCATATCTCTCTGGCCCCTTAGCCTCTGCCCTACTGAAGGGCAAGTGTTACAAAGCTCTTTTAGCTCTGTTGATAAGTGCCCAGAGGCACCCTACTTCACCAGTAAGCATCAGTGCAAAGGTGCTCAGCTCTAGCTCTGTGGATTGGCAAACCTAGTTCCTCCAAGTGCCTGGAACCCCCCCTACTCCTCCAGCAAGCCTTCTGCCCAAAGGTGCTCAGCCTTCTCACTCTGTGGGCCAGGAAGCCCACTGCCTCATCTTCTGTTGGTCTCTTCTGCTGCCGTTTCTCTGTCACTGAATCTTGCCGTCTTCAGTGTTACAGCTCTTCTCTGTCTTCTGGGTCCAGGAACTTCTCAGTGCAGGGATCCCGGGTCCAAATGATGCACTGTTCGCTCCTGGCTGTTCTTCCTTGGTGGTGGTGAGATCCTCTCTTTTCTGGAATTGGCTCTCTTTTTAAACCTAACGGGATGGCAAAACTGACCAATCCCCTCATTAGGGTTTCCTATAACTTGTTAGCCTGGTCCCACCCAATCATTTGATGGGAGTTACAATACTGTGGTGAGAAAGGCCACACAAAAGCATTCCACAGCACAGCAAACATCTTTCCATCTATTTAAGTGTTCTTTAATCTCTTTCAGAAGTGTTTATAGGTTTCATTGCATAAGTCTTTCCTGTTCCTGGTTAGGTTTATTCCTAGGTATTTTATTCTTAGATGTTATTGCAAATGGAATTGTTTCCTTAATTTCCCTTTCAGATTTCTCATTGCTGGTGTATAAAAACCCAACTAACTTTTGTTTGTTGACCTTGTACCCTGCAACTTTGCTAAACTCCTATATTAGCCCTAGAAGTTTTTTTTGGACTCTTTGGGATTTTCTATATGTAGGATGATATCACCCATGGATAGAGATAATTTTACTTCTTTTCCAATCTGGATACTTTTTATTTCTCTCTTGTCTTATTGCTCTGGCTAGGATTTCTAATACAATATTGAATAGAAGTGGTGACAGCAGGCACCCCTTGTCTTGTTACTAATTTTAAGGGGAAAGATCTCAGTCTTTCTCCATTAAGTGTAATGTTGGCTGTTGGCTTTTCATATATGCTGTGAATCATATCGAGTAGTTTCCTTTCTATTCCAATATTCTTTAGGGTTTTCATCAGGAAAGGTTGTTGGATTTTATCAAATGCTTTTTCTGCATCCATAGAAATGATCACGTGTTTCTTTTCCTTTGTTTTATTGTTGTGGTGTATTACATTGATTGATTTTCTAATGTTGAACCATCCCTGCTTTCCTGGAATAAATCCCACTTGGTCATGGTGTATGACTCTTATAAATTGCTGTTGGATTCTGTTTGGTAGCATTTTGTTGAGGATTTTTGTATCTATATCCATAAGAGATATTGGCCTGTAGTTGTCTTTTCTTGTGGTGTCTTTGTCTGATTTTGGTATCAGGCACAGGTGTATTGAGGGGGGTGGGTGGGGAGAGGGGAGCACTTGCCCCTCAGGGCAAGTCCAAGTGGGCACAAGATGAGATGCAGAATGACATTCTGAGGTGACACAAATATGAAAAGGGTCTGACTGAGGCACCTAGACAAGAGGGGGGAAGGTGTTTCTACTGACATGTCATTGTTATCAACGTCTATTCATCTTGAAATTCGGGGGAGGGGCACTATTAGAGATTGCCTTGGCTGCTCGATTTGGAGGGGGCACAACTTAGAAATTGCCCCTGGGTGTTTGTTACCTTTGCTACTCTCCTGGCATCAGGGTTATGTTTGTTTCATAGAATGAATTAGGGAGTATTCCTTCCTTCTCTATCTTTGGAAGAGTTTAAACAGTATTAGTGCCAATTCTTCTCTAGATTTCCACAGTGAAGCCATATGGATCATGACTTTTTTTGTTTGTTAAGAGGTTTTTGATCACTAATTAAATGTCTTCATTTGCTATGGGTCTGTTGAAACTTTCTATTTCCTCTTGAGTCAGTTTGGGTAGGTTGTGTGCTTCTAAGAATTTGTCCATTTCATCTAGGTTATTCAGTTTGCTGCCATACAGATGTTATAATAATTAGTCATAATTCCTTTCATTTCTATTGTGTCAGTTGTCCTCTATTTTATTTATTTATTTATTTTTTTGTTATTTGCAGCTTTTCTTTTCTTTCTCAGTCTAGCTAAAGTTTTGTCAATTTTATTGACCTTTTCAAAGAACAACTTCTGGTTTTATTGATTCTCTCTATTATTTTTCTGTTTTAAATTTTATTTCTTTCTGCTTTGATCTTTGTTATTTCCTTTCTTCTGACAGGTTTAGGCTTAATTTGCTCTTCTCTTTCTAGTTTCTGGGGTTGTCAAATTTGGCTGTTAATTTGAGATCTTTCTTCTTCTTTTATGTAGGCATTTATTACTGTAAGTTTAGCTTTGAGTACTGGGTTTTATGCTATTATTGCCATGAATTTTTTTCACTTGTATTATATAAACCCTACAATGCATTGCTTTTATTTTATTTATTTTGTCATAGCAGCTCTATTTTTTATTCTTGTAAAATATATATAAAACACATTTGCCATTTCAATATTTTTCAGGTGTACCATTTAGCAATATCACTTACATTAATCATGTTGTGCAAAAATTGTTGCCAAAATTTCCATCACCATACATAAAAACTCATTTGTTCCTGAACAATGACTCCTCTTTTCCCCAGCTCTCTCACCTTTGGTAACTAATAAACTTTGGTCTCTATTTTGCTTATTTTTTTTATTTCTTATAAGTGAGGTCTTAACAATATTTGTCTATTTGTGGTTGACTTATTTCATTGTACATAATGTTTTCAATGTTCATCCATGTTGTAGTATGTACTAGGACTTCAAGTCTCTTTATAGCTGAGTAGTATTCTATTGTATGTATGTACCGCATTTTGTTTATCCATTCATCTGTTGATGGACATTTAGGTTTCCACCTTTTGGATATTGTGAACAGTGCTGCAGTGAACATTGGTGTATGGTTTTCTGTCTGCGTTGATGCTTTCAAGTCTCTTGAGTGTACGCCTAGGAGTGTAATTGATGGGGGTCATATGATAGTAAAATCTTTAGCTCTTTGAGGAACTGCCAAACTGTTATTCACGGTGACTGTACCAGTTTGTGCTCCCATAAGCAATGGATAAGAGTTTCCAATTTTTCCACATTCTTGCCCAAATTTATTATTCTTCATTTTTTAATCTTAGCCTTCTGGTGGGAGTGAAGTGATGTCTCATTGTGGTTTTGATTTGAACCCCTCTGGTGGCGTAGTGGTTAACCAAAATGTTGACAGTTCGAATCCACCATCTGTTCCTTGGAAATCCTATGGGGCAGTTCTACTCCGTCCTATAGGGAGGGTCATTTTGAGTTGGAATCAACTTGATGGCAATGGGTTTGTTTGTTTTTGTTAATGGCTAATGATGTTGAATATATTTTCACATGCTGTTGGCCATTTGAAATATTCTCTTTGATCTCTCAAGTCCTTTACCCATTTTTTGATTGAGTTATCTATCTTTTTCTTGTTAAGTTGTTGAAGTTTTATATATATTTTGAATATTAAACCGTTAATAGATATATTGTTCCTGAAATTTTTCTCCCAGTCTGTAGGTTGTCTTTTCCCTTTTTTTATAAAGTCGTTTGATGAACACAAGTATTTAATTTTTATGAGATTGAATGTATCTATTTTGTCCTTTGCTGCTTGTGCTTTTATTATCACATACGATAGGCCAATCTTTAAAAACTAGGCCCCACTGCCACACCTCTATATTTTCTTCTAAGAATTTTATAATTTTTGTTTTCACATTTAAGTCCTTGACCCATTTTGAATTTTTTTTTTTTGTGTATGATGTGAAGCATAGATCCTGACTTATTCTTCTGCATGTTGAAATCCATTTTTCCCAGCACCACTTTTTGAAGAGATTCTTCCTTCCCATTGAATGATCTTAACACCCTTGCTGAAAATCAGTTGACCATAGATATGTAGATTTTATTTCTGGACTTTCAATTCTATTCCATTGGTCTGTGTGTCTATTATTACATTGTTTTTATTTTTGACTACACAATTAACTTTTAAAGAGACTTAAATAATAAGAAAACAATCTCATGTATTTATCCATGAAGCTACCATATAAGGAGCCCAGGTGGTGCAATGGTTGAGCACACAGCTGCTAACTGAAAGGTCAGCAGTTAGAACCCATCAGCAGCTCCTTGGGAGAAAAGACCTGGAGATCTAGGATTATAGCCTAAGAAACCCTATGGGGCAGTTCTACTCTGTCCTATGGGGTTGCTATGAGTCGAAAAAAATGACTCTATGCATACAACAACTTTTACCATATCTGGTGCTATTCTTATTTCCATCTGCTATCATTTACCTTCTGTTTTTAACTTCATTTAACATTTCTTGTAGTGTGGAACTGTTAGTAATGCATTCTTTCAGTTTTTGTATGTTTGAAAAGTTTTAATTTCACCTTTGTTTTTGAAAGATAATTTTTCTGGGTATAAATTCTAGATTGACAGCTTTTTCTTCTTCGGAACTATCTTCTTGTTTGCATTATTTCCTACGAGAAATTGTCTGACATACTTACCTTTGTTCCTCTGTATATAATGTTTCTTTTCTTCTTTGGTGGCTTTTAAGATCTTTATCACTGTTTTTGAACAATTTCATTATGATGATATTCTTTGGTGTTATTTTCTTCATGTTTCTTGTACTTGTGGTTCATTGAGTTTCTTGGATCTTGGTTTACGGCTTTCATAAAATTTGGAATATTTTTGGCCATTATTTCTTCAAACACTTTTTTTATTTTCCACCCTCTTTCTCTTTCAGGACTCCAGTTAGTGTATATTAAGCCACTATAAGTTGTTCCTCTGCTCACTGATGCACTTGTCTTTTTTTGGAGGGGGATCCTTTCTTCTCCCTTGCTTTATATTGGATAGTTTCTATTGTTATGCCTTCATGTTTACTAGTCTTTTTGTTGTTGTTGTTGTTATTGTTTACTAACCTTTTCTTCTACAATTTATGATCTGCCATTAATCCCATCCAGTTTATTTTTTATGTTAGACATTGTAGGTTTCACTTCTAGAATTTCCGTTTAGCTCTTTTTAAAAAATATCTTCCATGTCTCTACTTAAGTTTTTTGAGCATATGAAATACTGTTTTAACAACTTTTCATCTTTTTGTCTGCTAATCCTAAGATTTATATCAGTTCTGTGTGGTATAGATAGATGGATTAGTCTCCTTAATAGGGGTCATTTTTTTCCAGTTTCTTGTTTTTTTGCATGCTTTCTAATCTTCCAGACTTAGGCCAGACCTTTCGAATTTTACTTTTTTGGGTGCTTGAAATCTTTGCATTACTGTAAATATTCTTAAGCTTTGTTCTGGGGCACAGTTAAATTACTTAGGGATAGTTTGATTCTTTTGAGTTTTGTATTTAAAGTTTGTTCAGTGGGAACAGAAAAGTATTTAATCTAGAGGTAAATATTCCCCTTTACTGAGACAAAGTCTTTCTGAGTACTCTTTTCAATGTCCTGATGATTGTGATGTTTTCAAATTTTGCTTGTGGGAACAACCACTATTTCTAGCCCTGTGTGAGCCCAAGGTATTGTTCTCTCTAATCTTCTTGGAGGCTTCTTGGCTTGGCCTTTAGTTGTTTCCTCACTCACAAGCACCGATCAGCTCTTTGTTGAATACTCCAGAGGGACTATCCACAGATATCTGGAGTTCTTTTTCTTTCTGAAGGTCTTTTTTCTTTGGTACTTAGTCCTAAAATCTTTAGCCACTTTAGTTTTTCTGGACTCTCAACTCTGTCTCTTCAGCTTAGAGTGTCTGCTACCCTACAGCCTGAAAACTCTTTCAAGGCAGTAGGCTAGTGGAACCATAGGGCTCACTTTGTTTCCTGTCTCTCAGTTATCAGTGTCCTTCAATGTCCAAGGTCTTGAAAAGCATATATATATAGTTTCATGTAGGAGGGCAAACCTTGTTCTTGTTATTACTTCATTTTGCCTGAAAGCGAAAGTTGCTTTTCCACTGAGTTTTAAAATTTTGGTTATTCTGTTTCTAGAAATTCTATTTTATTCTTTTTCAAATCTACAATGTTTCTGTTTTTAGTTTCATATACTTTGTGAACAATGTCAAGTTTGTCTTTTATTTCTTTAAATAAACTCGCACAATTCTCAACTCTGAAGTCTGAACAGAACTCTTTTTCTGAAGTCTGAGCAGAACGCTTTTTGTTCTCTGTTATTTCTGTTGTATTTCATTCATATTAAGTTATCTTATTTTCTTGTATATCAAGAATCTCTGAGTTCTTAGTGATATTGGCCTTTGAAATACATCTGTGCTGTTTTGACTTTTCATTTGACCAGTTATAACATCTGCCCTATTTCCCTCATATTATACAAGTAAAATCAATTCCTTAACATGTGCTCTTTTTATATTTATATGAGAGTCAGAATTTTAAGTTTTTCTGAAAAATTCCAATATTCTCCTTATAATCTTGCTTTTGCCCACATGAAAACCCCCCTTGCCCCTGCCTTATTTCATCATAGTCATCTGGCAAAACCTCAACCCTGTTAAAAATCCCACCCTCCACATACCTGTCCCTATGTCAATAACGTGGCTAGAGAAAAACACACAACCATTCTGTCTCATCTTACCTTAAATTCATGACCACTAACCTCGTGAGAGCTCTTTTATCTGACCCACAATCAAACTTCATTTCGCAGGTCCATTTAGTCCCTACTCTTTGTCTTTTCTTCTCTCCAAGTTTTAACACCTGTTTTCCAACCTAACTTTCAGTCAATTACCTAGTTTCTTTCTTGAGAAAAGAATGTCCACAAGCAACTCCCATGCATCTTCTGACTCACAGGCATCTACATCCCCACGTTCTGTCCTCCTTCCTGTTACTGGAGGTGAGCAACAGTCCTCCTATCTGAGGACAGTCTCTGTGGTCTCGTACTTATCTCCTACTCAAAGGCATTGCATGGAATTTCTTCCCTCTCTTTCCCTTACCGTCATTCCCATCAGCATGCAAACATCATTTTAAAAAACTCTCTTGATTTTAAATCTCCCTCCATTTATGTCCTTTTTCACCCACCTCCTTTAATATAAAGCTCATTGAAACAACTATCAATAATCACCAACCTCAAATTCTCTCTTCCCATTCTCTTTTGGGTTCTCTCCATTCAGGCGTTCTCTCGACTATCTCATTGAAACTGCGCTACTCAAAGTTACCAGTGACCTCAACACTGATAAATCCAAAGATCAGATTCTGGTCCTCATCTTACCAGGCCCATCAGTAGCAATTAACACACTGATAATGCCCTCCTCTTTAATACAATCTCTTAAATGAGCTCCATGAAGTTACACTTTCTTGCTCCTTCTCAGACTCCTTTGTGGTTTCTTTTCATCTCCCCTGCCTCAGACTTCAGTCCCTGGGCTTCTTTTCACCCTCTATAAAACACTTATTTTGTCAGTTATTAAACATAAACCTCCAGCTCACATCTGTCCCCTGAACTCCAGATAGCTAATGGTCTACTTGATACCCATGGAGGTATAATACACAACTGAAAATTAAAATCCATAATTTTCCTTCTAAATCCACTCCTTCCATAATCTTTCCTATCTAAATAAATGTCAACTCTGCTCTTCTAGTTACTCAGAAGAAAACCTTGAAATCATCTTGAGATGTCTCATCTCACACTCCTTGTCAAAATCATCAGTATATTCCTATCTCTATTTTTTAAAATAGACCACTTCTCACCCCCTCCACTGCTACCACTATCCACCAAAGCAAATGTCATCTCTAGCTTGGATGATTGTAATCGTCTCCTAACTAGTGTCTATCCTGCCTGTAGCCCCCAGTGAGATACTGTTAAACTATATATCAAATCATATTCTTTGTTTAAAATTGTTATGTATGTTTCTGTAAGCTCTTAAACGTATAAGTCTCTCATAATTTGCATTTAGATGACCTAAGAAATAGAAATATATTGTAAACAATCTACACTGGCCTCACAGCTGCATAATGTGATAAAAGAAAATGTAACATATAGCTAAATCTCTGTAAGTTGGCCTTGGGATGTAAGTAAGTTTTAAACAAACTCCCTAATATCTGACCTTGAAGGGAAGACGTAACATACTAGTCTTTGCTAGATGTGACATCACTTAGCCCATACCTGCCAGTCCAGATAAGAAAATCATATTTAAATCCTGGACTTTAGCTCACTCAAGGAGAGAAGTGAGAGGCAGAATATCTCTCTCCAGACTGACACTCTCCGAAGACTAAGACCCTGCCAGAAATGAAGACAGAAACTTTGTCCATTGCCACCAACCTCAAATCCCATCTATGAGGGACCTTTGCCAAGGATGAGCTGTTGGTCAAAGCTTCCCTTAGAGATAACTCATTAAAGGTAAATGACTGAAGTCTAAAAATTTGAACATGAACAATTAGATTAACCTTATATTGTCCTGATTCTCTGGCCCTAAATAAATGCCTATTCTCTTACCAGTGTGTCTTGCAATGTCTACCTTGCAGTAAACTAAATGAGAGTATGCATAACAAACTAGAGCATTATTTACTTATTTTAAAATAATATGCCACAAGACAAAAACTCTCCCATTTATTATCACATCATTCAAACTAAAACCAAAATACTTAGAGTAGCCTAAAAAATCCTACACATTGAGGTACCTTATTATTTCTTTCCACCACGTCTGAAAGTTGCTCTTGAACATAGAATAGCTAAAGCAGAATGAAGAAATGATGAAGTAAAAGAGCTGAATGGAAGATTTCAAAGGGTGGCTGGAGAAGACAAAGTAAAGTATTATAATGGAATGTGCAAAGATCGGGAGATAGAAAACCAAAAGTAAAGAACACACTTTGCATTTCTCAAGCTGAAAGAACTGAATAAAAAATTCAAAGCTTGAGTTGTAATATTGAAGGTTTCTGTGGGGGAAAATATTGAAAGACACAGGAAACATCTAAACAAGATGGAAAGATTACAAGGAGTCACTGTACCAAAAAGAACTGGTCGACATTCATCCATTTCAGGAGGTAGCATATGATCTAGAACTGATGGTGCTGAAGGGAGAGCTTCAAGTTGCACTGAAGGCATTGGTGAAAAACAAAGCTCCAGGAAGTGAGGAATACCAACTGAGATGTTTCAACAAATGGATGCAGCAATAGAAGTGCTCACCCATCTATGCAAAGAAATTTGGAAGACAGCTACCTGGCCAACTGACTGGAAGAGATCCATATTTGTACCCATTCCAAAGAAAAGTGATCTAACAGAATGCAGAAGTTATCAAACAATATCATTAATACCACACACAAGTAAACTTTTGCTAAAGATCATTCAAAAGCAGTTGCAGTAGAGAGGTTCCAGCAAGATGGTGCTCTAGGCAGAAGCACCACACCGTCCCTCCACAGCAAAGATCCGAAAAACTAAGCCAAACAGAGAATCAACAATCCTGAAACCCTAGAACACCAAATGAAGAGATAAAGAACTCAGCCGAGCACCAAATGGAGTGAGAATACTGAAAGAGAACGGAGACCGAGGAGAGATTCATGCAGAGGTCCCCTACCAGTTAACGCAGCACGGATCCACCATCTTGGACTCCTATCGGAGACCAGCAAAAGGGGGTAGGAGAAAGCAGCCTCACAGAGCATCCAGCGGGAGACAAAACAGCCGGTAATTTGTGGTGTGTGCTTCCCCACCCCTCACCCCTCTTTGCCCTGGCTCGGGCTCCTCTGCTTCCCATGGCCACGATCTCTTGGCTGGGGGTTGCCGGCTGCTTGGATTCCGTGCGCCTGGGTGGGCGGCTCTCTGGGTGCCGTTTGTTGGCTGCTGGTGGTTTTTTTTTTCTCTTTCTGCTTCTTTTGATTTCTTGCTTGCCTCTCGCCACTTCCCCCTCTTTTTGCTCGAGTGCCTGGCTCCGAGCGCCATCTTTGCTCTTTCCTACGGGGCTGCGGGGCTCCATTCAAGTGTGCAGCTGCTTCCCGGTCTGGGCTGCTGTGCTGGTGGGATCCCGGGGCTTTTGTTCGTTTGTTCCTCTGCTTCCCGCGGCCGGCAGTCTCTTGGTAGGGGGGTGCCGGCTGCTTGGATTCCGCGCGTCCAGGTGGGCGGCTCTCTGGGTGCCGTTTGTTGGCTGCTAGTGTTTTTTTTTTTTTTTTCCTGCTTCTTTTGGTTTCTCGCTTGCCTCTCGCCGCCTCCCCCTCCTTTCACTCGGGTGTCTGGCTCCATGCGCCATCTTTGCTCCTTCCTGAGGGGCTCCAGAGCACCGGCAATTTGTGATATACGCTTTCCCACTCTTCACCCTTCTTCACTCACACTCGGCCTCCTCTGCTTCCTGTGGACACAGTCTCTTGTCCAGAAACAACAGCCCGCACTGGCTGGCTCTCTGAGTGCCATTTGTTGGCTGCTGGTGTTGCTTTTTTTTTTCTGCTTCTTTGGATTTCTTGCTTGCCTCTCGCCACCTCCCCCTCCTTTCGCTCGAGTGCCTGGCTCTGTGTGCCATCTTTGCTTTTTCCTGAGGGGCTGCGGAGCTCCATTCGAGTGTGGAGCTGCTTCCTGGTCTGGGCTACCGCGCTGGTGGGATCCCG
>NW_004444252.1:964085-968941 GCF_000243295.1 Trichechus manatus latirostris
AGTTGCAGCAGTACATCAACAGGAACTGCTAGAAGTTCAAGCTAGATTCAGAAGAGGACATGGAACAAGGGATATCATTGCTGATGTCAGATGGATTCTGGCTGAAAGCAGAGAATACCAGAAAGATGTTTACCTGTGTTTTATTGACTATGCAAAGACATTCGACTGTGTGGATTGGAACAAATTCTGGATAACATTGCAAAGAATAGAAATTCCAGAACACTTAATTGTGCTCATGAGGAACCTGAAAATAGATCAAGAGGCAGTTGTGCAAACAGAACAAAGGGATACTGCATGGTTTAAAGTCAGGAAAGGTGTGAATCCGAGTTATATTCTTTCACCATACTTATTCAGTTTGTATGCTAAGCAAATAATCCGAGAAGCTGTACTATATGACGAAGAACAGGGCATCAGGATTGGAGGAAGATTCATTAACAACCTTCAGTACTGCAGATGACACAACCTTGCTTGCTGAAAGTGAAGAGGACTTGAAGCACTTACTCATGAAGAGCAAAGACTGCAGCCTTCAGTATGGATTACATTTCAACATAAAGAAAACAAAAATCCTCACAACTGGACCAATAAGCAACATTATGATAAATGCAGAAAAGACTGAAGTTGTCAAGGATTTCATTTTACTTAGATCCACAATCAACACCCATGGAAGTAGCAGCAGGAAATCAAACAATTGGTTGCATTGGGCAAATCTGCTGCAAAAGACCTCGTTAAAGTGTTAAAAAGCAAAGATGTCACTTTAAGGACTAAGGTGCGTCTGACTCAAATCATGGTGTTTTCAATTGCCTCATATACATGTGCAAGCTAGATAATGAATAAGGAAGACTGAAGAAGAATTACAGTGTTGGCGAAGAATATTGAATATACCATGGATTGCCAAAAGAATGAAAAACCTGTCTTCGAAGAAGTAGTCAGAATGCCAATTAGAAAGAAGGATGGCGAGACTTCGTTTCACATACTTTGGAAGTGTTATCAGGAGGGACTAGTCTCTGGAAAAGGACATCATGCTTGGTAAAGTAGAGGTTCAGTGAAAAAGAAGGCCCTCAATGACACGGATTGACACAGTGGCTGCAACAATGAGCTCAAGCATAACAACGATTGTGAGGATGGAGCAGGACCAGGCAGTGTTTCGTTCTGTTGTACATTGGGTCACTATGAGTCGGATCCGACTTGATGGTACCTAACAACAACAACGATTATTTCTCTGACCTTATTTCTCGCTACTCTCCCCCTTGCAAGTCCACTTCAGCATAACTGGCTTCCTTGCTTCTTTTCCAATATGCTGGTTACATTTTTCCTCAGAAATGTGCTGTTTTCTTTAACTACAACCTTTTTCCCTGGAGATATTCCTATGGCTCATTTCTTTACCAACGTTAAGACTTTGATCAAATCACACCTTCTCAAGGCAGCCTTCCATTACCGTGTATAGTATATTGATTTAAAAAACTCCCCCAATCCTTTATCCCTACCTCTATTCATGCTTTTTGCAATGTGACTTTGTAGCTCCTTCTGTCAAGAGGTAGGGGCTATTTGCCCTCCGCTTGAAAATGAGCTCATTTTGTGAATTATGTTGATCCATTACCACCCAGCAAAGGGACGTTAGGTCAATATTGAGTCAGTCTAGTCTTCTAGAGGCCTTATGTACTTTTACAGCCTCTCCTGGAATCCTGCCAACTGTCATCAGACCAAGCTAGAGTTTGTGTGTCAGATGATGAGAGAGATATGGATCAGTCACCTGTATAGCCCCAGCTAATGGCCAACGAACTATAGACATGAGAAAGACATAATGGGCAGTCGAACCTTTCTAGATCAGCTAGCACCCAGTTGACCTGCCAGATAACCATAAACACATGAACATGCCCAGTCAAGATCATTCAAGACCAGACCATGTGAACACAATCGTCTATTGGCCTAATTAACCAATAAACATTACAGTAATTAAAATGCTTATTGTTTTAAGCCGTTAGGTTACGTGGATTGTTTATTATACTTCGATAGCTAACTGATACGTCATCCTACTTTAAATTGTTACTCACTCTTACCCCAGCAAGCTCTCTTCCCCTCCCCTGCTTTATTTTTCTTCATAGCACTTATAAAATGAAATAGTAAATATTTTACTTATGTATGTGTTTATTGTCTGTTACCCCCAACTAGAATGAATGTATGTATTTTTGTACATGACATGTAGTAAGCACTCAATAAATATAACTGAATAAATGGTAATAAATTTTTTTTCTTTTTCTTTTTTTATTATACTTTAGATGAGGGTTTACAGAACAAATAGTTTCTCATTAAACAGTCAGTACACATGTTGTTTTATGACATGGGTTAACAATGCCGTGACATGTCTATACTCTCCCTTCTGGACCTTGGATGACCTTTTTTCTTTTTCTTTTTTTTTGGTGAAAATATACATAGTCAAATTTACACCATTTCAAAAGTTTCTACATGTACTATTTAGTGACGTTGATTACATTCTTCCAGTTGTGCTGTTATTCTCACTATCTTTTTCCAAATTATTCCATCACTGTTATCTTCAAGTCACTGCCCTCTAGGCTTCCCCAAAAATCTTTTAAGTTGCTGTTGCCAGTTTGAGCTCACATAGATAATTCTTTTTTTTGTACCTTAGATGAAGGTTTACAGAACAAATAGTTTCTCATTAAACAGTTAGTACACATATTGCCTTATGACAATGGTTAACAACCCCATGACATGTCAACACTGTCCCTTCTCAACCTCGGGTTCCATATCACCAGCTTTATTGTCTCCTCCTGCCTTCTAGTCCTTGTCCCTGGACTGCTGTGCCTCATTAATCCCGTTTTGTTTTATGAGGCTGTTTAATCTCCGGCTGAACGGTGGACTTCGGGAGTGACTTCACCACTGAGCTAAAAGGGTGTCCGAGGGCCATACTCTCAGGGTATCTCCATTCTGTCAGGCCAGTAAATCTGGTCTTTTTTTGTGAGTTAGAATTTTGTTCTACATCCTTCTCCAGCTCTGTCCAGGACCCTCTGTTCAGATCCCAGTCAGAGAAGTCAGTGATGGTAGCTGGACACCATCCCGCTGTACTAGACTCAATCTGGTGGAGGTCATGGTAACTGTGGTCCATTAGTCCTTTGGACTAATCTTTTCCTTGTATCTTTTTTTTTTTTATTTTCTATCTTTTTTTTTTTTTATTGTACTTCAGGTGAAGGCTTACAGAGCAAATAGTTTCTCATGAAACAGTAGTATACATATTGTTTTATGACATTGGTTAACAACCCCACAACATGTCAACCCTCTCCCTTCTTGACCTTTTTTTTTTGGGGAAAATATACATAGCCAAAGATACACAATTTCAAAAATTTCTACACGCAAAGTTCAGTGACATAGACTACGCTCTTCCAACTGTGCTGCTATTCTCACTTTAGATGAAGGCTTACAGAACAAAATAGTTTCTCATTTAACAGTTAGTACACATCTTGCCCTATGACAATGGTTAACAACCTCACAACACATCAACACTATCCTTACTCAACCTTGGGTTCCGTATCACCAGCTTTCCTGTCCACTTCTGCCTTCTGGCCCTTGTCCCTGGAATGCTGTACCTCATTAGTCCCATTTGGTTTTATGGGGCTGTCCACCCCCCGGCTGAACAGTGAACCTCGGAAATGACTTAACCACTGAGCTAAAAGGGTGTCTGAGGGACATACTCTCAGGGTTTCTCCAGTCTCCTTTAGGCCAGTAAATCTGGTCCTTTTTTGTGAGTTAGAATTTTGTTCTACATCCTTCGCCATCTCTGTCCAGAATCCTCTGTTGTGATCCTGGTCAGAGCAGTCAGTGGTGGTAGCCAGGCACCATCTTGCTGTAGTGGACTCAGTCTGGTGGAGGCCTTGGTAGCTGTGGTCCATTAGTCCTTTGGACAAATCTTTTCCTTGTATCCTGTTCTCTTCATTCTCCTTTGCCCCTGAAGGGATGAGACTGTAGAGTATCTTAGATGGCTGTTCACAGGCTTTTAGGCCCCAGACTCTATTCACCAAGGTACAATGTAGAACATTGTCTTTACAAACTGTGTTATGACAATTGAGCTAGATGTTCCCCGAGACCATGGTCCCCACAGCCCTCCGCCCAGCAATTCAGTCCCTCAGGGAGTTTGGATGTTTCTATGGAGCTTCCATGACCTTTCCTTGTTCAAGGTGGGCTGTCTTCCTCTGTATTGTGTACTGTCTTACCCTTCACCAAAGTTACCACTTATCTATTGTTTAGTTCCCCTCCACCCTTCCGATCCCTCAAAACCAACAAAGGTTGTTTCTTTTTGTGTGTAAATTTTTACATGAGTTTTTACAGTAGAGGTCTCATACAATATTTGTCCTTTTGTGATTGACATTTCACTCAGCATAATGTCCTCCAGTTTCACCCATGTTATGAGATGCTTCACAGATTCATCATTGTTCTTTCTCGTTGCATAGTACTCCATTGTGTATATGTATCATAGTTTGTTTATCCATTCATCTGTGGATGGGCATCTAGGTTGTTTCCATCTTTTTGTTATTGTGAACAATGCTGCCATGAACATAGGTGTTCATATGTTTATTCGAGTGACGGCTCTTATTTCTCTAGGATATATTCCTAGGAGTGGGATTGCTGGATTGTATGGTATTTCTATTTCTAACTTTCTAAGGAAGCACCATATGATTTTCCAAAATGGTTGTATCATTTTGCATTCCCACCAGCAGTGCATAAGAGTTCCGATCTCCCCCCAGCCTCTCCAACATTTGTTATTTCCAGTGTTTTTGATTCGTGCCAGTAATGCCGGGGTGAGATGGTATCTCATTGTGGTTTTAATTTGCTTTTCTCTAATGGCT
>NW_004444252.1:971396-972654 GCF_000243295.1 Trichechus manatus latirostris
GAGTATAGTTTTTGATAATACTCTGTTATGATCCTTTTTATTTCAGTTGGGTCTGTTGTAATGGCCCCCCCTTTCATTTCTTATTTGGGTTATTTGCATCTTGTCTTGTTTTTCTTTTGAATGACATGAATTTTTAAACAACAGTTTAAAATATTTCTCGTTGTTAGAGAAAAGCACTGTTAAGTAGATAAGAGTGTTCAGTGTGTAGTGCTCAAGGTTGCTGAACTATTACATAAAGCTAACTTCCATTAATCCATGGATTAATGAAAGAGGTGCAGAAATAATACAAGAATGCCTGGAGTCTTTCTATTATTACACTTAGATGACCACATTAAATAAATGTTATCCTAAAGATTCAAATTTTGGGGACGGAGCCAAGATGATAGATGCTTCCTATATCCCTCTTACAACATAGATCTGGAAAAACAAGTGATTTGATTAGATATGAATGTCTAGGAGCCCTGCACAAGGCAAAGTTGAGGAACTGGACTGAGCAGCAGGGGTAGAGGGAGACGGTTTGGAAGATGCCGGCAGCACCAGAGTGGTGGCGGTGGGACGACAAGTCTTCAGCCGCGCCAGCAACTCCTCAGGTGCACTGGCAACTCCTCAGCCCCACCGAGTCCACAGTGAAGCAGGTAAACAGCTGTGTGCGCACTTGGAATGCAGTTTCCACATAGACAGAGATCCGGCAGCAGAGATTCTGCTTGGACACTCCAAACCAGTGAAAAGTAGCTCCCAAGTGGCTAAAGATAAGTACATGCGTGCAGCCTTTCACGGGGATTAAAAAAAAATAAAAATAAAAAGCCCATTTGGGAAAAATCTCTCTCCCTTTTACCTCCTCCCTCCGTGCTCTGCACCGGGAGTCCACTGGGCCAGTAGATCCCAAAAGGCACCCTGACCCATTCCCTTGGCCTTGGAGAGGGAACAAATAAGCTACTGGCTCCCCTAAGCCAGGAACACAGGGCCAGCACAGCTCCTTTGCTGGGGACAGGCATAAGGGGTCCGCAGACTCTGAGTACCTTACACCCCTGTATAGACTTGTGGAGACCCCTCTCAACAGCGTTAGACCTCACTACCACAGTACAACAGTGCAAACATCTGAATTTTAACTCCAACTGTTTCAGCTGTGAAGTGGCAGATTTGTGATCCTCAAAACAGCCCTGCTCCTTAAGCAGGCACTTTTATCAATCTGCAACAGGGGCTTGAGGACTGGTGGCATCACCTAAACCTCCTAGTCACCTGCTACAGGAGTCCAAGA
>NW_004444252.1:993862-1015851 GCF_000243295.1 Trichechus manatus latirostris
GTGTGCAACAGGGTTGTATCTTCCACTTTTCTTATTCAATCTATATGCTGAACAATTAAACTGAAAAGTTGGAGTGTGGGAAGAAGAATGTGGCATCAGGATTGGAGGAAGACTCATTAACAACCTGCAATATGCAGATGACACCACCTTGCTTACAGAAAATAAAGAAGACTCAAAGCACTTACTGATGAAGTTCAAAGATGCCAGCCTTCAGTATGGATTACTCCTGAATGTGAAAAAAAAGGAAATCCTCACAATTGGACCGATAAACAACATCATGATAACTGGAGAGGAATTGAAGTTGTCAAAGATTTCATTTACTTGGATCAACAATCAACATCCATGGAAACAGCAGTCAAGAAACCAAACGTTGTATTGCATTGGGCAAACCTGCCTCCAAAGACCTCTTTAAAGTTCTAAAAAGCAAAGATGTCACATTGGTGACGAAGGTACACCTGTCCCAAGCCATAGTCTTTTCAATCATCCCATATGCATGGGAAAGCTGGACAATGAAAGACAGAAGAAGAATTGACACATTTGAATTGTGATGTTGGAGAAGAATATTGAACGTACTATGGACTGCCAGAAGAATGAATTAATAAGTCTTAGAAGAAATAAAACCAGAATGCTCTTTAGAAGCGAGAATGGTGAGACTTCGTCTTGCTTACTTTGAACACGTTATCAGGAAAGACCATTTGCTAGAAAAGGACATTGTGAGTTGGTAAAGTAGAGGGTTAGCGAAAACGAGGGAAACCGTCAATGAAACAGATTGACACAATTGCCGCAACAATGGACTCAAACATACTAACTGTCTTAGTCATCTAGTGCTACTCTGACAGGAATACCACAAGTGGATGGCTTTAACAAGGAGAAAGTTTATTCTGTCACAGTCTAGTAGGCTGGAAGTCTAAAATCAGGGCGTCAGCTCCAGGGGAAGGCTTTTTCTTTTCTGTTGGCTCTGGAGGAAGGTCCTCATTGTCATCAGTCTTCCCCTGGACTAGGAGCTTCTCTGTGCAGGAACCTCGGGTCCAAAGGGTGCACTCTGCTCCTGGTGTTTCTTGGTAGTATGAGGTCTCCAATCTCCACCTGCTTCCCTTTCCTTTTATCTCTTACAAGAGATAAAAGGTGGTTCAGGCCACACCCCAGGGAAACTCCCTTTACATTGGATCAGTGATGTGACCTGGGTTAGGGTGGTGTTACAATCCCACCCTAATCTTCTTTAATGTAAAATTACAATCACAAAATGGAGGGCAACCACACAACACTGGGAATCATGGCTAGCCAAATTGATACACATATTTTTTGGGGGACACAATTCAGTCCATGATACCAACAATCATGAAGATGGAACAGGACCGTGCAATGTTTCATTCTGTCATCCATAAAGTCTCTCTGAGTTGGAGTCAACTCGACGACACCGGTCAACAACAACGTCCACATTGAACAGGACTGATCTGTATAACCAATACCATATTGAGGAAATGATAGTGTGTGACTTCTGAGGCTAGGTCATTAAAGACAATGTGATTTCTGCCTACTTTCCCTCGGATAATTTAAGAGAAGGTAAATGCCATGTCATGAGAACACTCAAACAACCCTATGGACAGGTTCACATGGTAAGAATCTGAGGTCCCTTGCCAATGGCCAACTTTAACATGCCAGCATATGAGTTGGTCACTTTAAAAGCTTCCAGTTCAGCCTTCAGATGACTGCAGCTCTGGAGGACATCTTGATAGCAACCTCATGAGAAATCTTGAGCTAAGCCATTCCCAAATTCCTGACTCACAGAAACAGTGTGTGAAAATAAATGTTTGTTGTTGTTTTAAGTTGCAGGATTTGGGGATAACTTGTTACACAGCGATAGATAGCAAAGGCAGAGTTGTAGTAAGAAATGAAGTAAAATATGGGAATAAATATGGATGTCTATCAATTGTATGAAATAAAATAATGTTTTTCAGGGTATAAGATATACATAGGGCTGCCAAAAGTTTGGTTAACAGCTGACCACTTAACCACTGTGCCACCAGGGCTCCGGAAACTTTATGACAATAACATGTAACTCAGTGGGAAGATCTACAAAGCTAAAACATCCTATAGTCCTTGAATTGCCCATAAGGAGGTAAAAGTGCTTGTTTATATACATAGCTAAAGAAGATGGTTCTTTTCTCTTTCTGTTTTTTTTTAAATTTTTTGCGTTATAAAGAGTGATTTAAAAAACAATAGCTTTATTGGAGTAAAATTAACATACAATAAATTGTGTATCTGTAAAGCATACAGTTTGACATTTGACATGTATATATTCCTGAAATTATTACCACAATCAAGATAGTGAATGTATTCGTATAAATGTTTATTATTATTATGACCTCTTGATTAATTGATCTCTTGTTCATTACAAAATCCCCTTCTTTATCCCTGGTAATATTGTTTTCTGAAATCTACTTGATCTGATAGTAAAATAGTCACTCCAGTGTTTTTTTTGACTAGTGTTAGAAAGGTTAATCTTTTAAATTTTAGTCTATTTGTATTTTGCTATTTGTTTTCTATTTGTTCCATCTATTCTCTGTTCCCTTTTGCTTTTTTTTTTTTTTTGCCTTCTTATACATTGAGTATTTGTTATGATTCCTTTCTATTTCTTTTGTTGGCTTATTAACTACAATTTTTTGTTTTGTTATCTTAGAGGTTGCTTTGAAGTTTGTAATATACCATTTTAACTTGTCATAGTCTACCTTCAAGTGATATATCACTTCACGTGTAGTATTAGAAACTTACAATGCTATAATCCATTTTTTCCTTCCCTGGCTTTATGCTATTGTTGCCATGCATTGCACTTTTACATATATTATAAACTCCAGAGGCACCATCCACATATATCTGTAGTCCTCTTTGGTACTTTGTCCTGAAAACTTTAACCACTTCAGTTTTTCTGGACTCTCAGCTCTGTCCCCTCAACTTAGAGACTCTGCTGGGCTCCACCTGTGTTCCTCCTCCCTGTGGTGCAACCTGAAAACTCTCTCAGGGCAGCTGGGTAGTACTGTCACAGTGCTCATTTTGTTTGATTTCTGTCTCTCAGTTATTACTGTCCTTCACTGCCTGAAAACCATCTATGTGTATGTGTGTGTGTGTATGTATGTGTATATGTTACTGGAAACCTTGGTGGTGTAGTGGTTAAGGGCTATGGCTGCCAACCAAATGGTCAACAATTCCAATCCACTAGGTGCTCTTTGGAAACTATGGGGCAGAGAACACAACAGAGTCCCTGACAGAGCAGGAGAAAAGTAGGATGCAAAACTGAAATTCTAGTAAAAAGACCAGACTTAATGGTCTGACTGAAACTGGAGGAATCCCAGAAGACATGGCTTCTGGACTCTCTGTTGACCCAGAACTGAAACCATTCCCACAGCCAACTCTTCAGACATAGACCTGACTATAGGACATAAAACGATACTTGTGAAGAATGTGCTTCTTGCTCAAGTAGATTCATGAGACTAAATGGGCAGCTCCTGTCTGGAGGTGAGATGAGAAGGCAGAAAGAGATAGGAGCTGGTTGAATGGACATGGGAAATCCAAGGTGGAAAGGAGAAGTGTGCTGTCACACTATGGGGATGGCAACTAGGGTCACATAACAATGTGTATATAAATTTTTGTATGAGAAACTAAGTTGAGCTGTAAACTTTCGCTTAAAGCACAATAAGAAAAAATAAGCCAAAAATTCCTCATTTTCTTCTCTCTTTTTCTTTTGTTGTATTTTCCCAGAATTTTTTTTATTTTGTTTTTAATTTCACCATGCTTGTTGATCTCAGGAACCTGGCCCATCATTTACAGAACCTGAACCCATTTAATAATATTTTTTATTTAAAATAGAGTCTCTTAATTATATCATTTAGCTGTTTGTAGTTTTAGAGCTTCTAAGTTGATATTATAGCTTGTAAGTTGACTTCTGTCTTTTATAATCATTGAGTTACACTTTCTGTGATGATATTTTTCGTTCTTGATTTTACATTAGTTACTTTCACAACCAGTTGCCCATGCAGTTTGCTTCCACACTGAGTTTGGCTGCTCAAATATTATAAACGGGGTTTGCAATGTGAGCTGAACTCCATCAGGCAGGCAGGGGCAGCATGATGGTGTCACATACTCTGGTTCTCATGTCCCTGTTGCTCTGGGTCTCTGGTGAAAAATTTAAAAGTGCCTCAATTCTTCTAGAGTAGTATCTTTGCAGAAATGATGGCTATTTCCAAAATGGGCTCAATTATGTGCTAAAACATATTATCACTAGAAAGCACATTTAAAATGCGATATTTCAATGTACCTATGGTAAAGTGTATATAGGTATGTATGTGTGATAATTGTCCATTTGTGATTTCAGGTGGCAGTGGGGACATTGTGATGACCCAGTCTCCAGCCTCCCTGGCTGTGTCTCCAGGGGAAATGGTTACCATCAGCTCCAAGTCCAGCCAGAGTATTGGTAGCACCTTAGCCTGGTACCAGTTGAAAGCAAGACAGGCTCCTAAGCTGCTCATCTACTCAGCATCCACCCAGGCATCTGGGGTCCTTGACCGGTTCCATGGCAGTGGATCTGGGACGGACTTCACTCTCACCATCAGCAGCCTCCAGGCTGAAGATGTGGCAGATTATTACTGTCAGCACTTTTATAGCTATGTTCTCACAGTGCTTCAGTCTCGAACACAAATCTCCTACCCAAGGTTACAGGCCAGTGATTCTTCACTGCACCAGCTGTTTCCTTTCTGCTCAGCCCTGAACATGGCTGCATCAGCCCTGTCCCATAGGCTGCATCTCTTAACTAATTCCTGGGATGTTGGCAAGGCCCAGGAGAAAATGAAATGATGTGGTTTTTTTGAGCCCCTTTTTGTCTGAGATTATTGTAAAAGTGTTGCAAATCTCTTATAGATGTCGTCAGGAATTTTCATGTCACAGGAACCTGTAAGTTTCACATGGATAGATCACATGACTGATCTGGTACAGGGCCCAGTGAGTTTTACACCCTGAAAGATCAATTCTCTTTTTCCTGTGACTTCTTGACTCTGGAATGTTCCAATTTTATTTCCTTGTTCTCTTAGTCTTCTTCCTTTCTCTGCACTTACCACAGCCTCCCAAATCTTGACTGTCTCAATATTAAACCCTTGAACCTTCATATTCAAAACTTCCATCAAGAAGGCAGTCTTCCTCTTTCTGTTTCCTTCTGCATATCCTGTTTTTCAGCCATGCTTTTCTGGTCAGTGTCACTGAAGGTGTTTTCCTACTCTACCTCTTATTTGCTCTTTTCTCTTCTCTCCATTTCTTTCAGTGGCACCTCATTCTTTCGAAGGCTAGTCTCTAATTCATTAACCCTATCACTCTAGAAATATTAATAGTTTTCCCTTGTCGTTTTTTTGTTAATTGCAAACTTCCTCTTTAAATTCATCTCTTGGGTGCCTGAGTCTAGTTTGATGACTGAAGGATATCATGATTCTTTCTTGTTGTTAGCTGCTGTCAGGTTGGCTTCTGATCCATGGAGACCTCATGCACAATGGGATCAGACATGTGGCTATCAAGTATACCATTGGATTTATGAGTTCAGCTTTCAGGGAACAGATATGGACTGGAGATTTAAATCTGATAACTAATAAAAGGAGCATTGACTAGATGGAGAACAGAAGAGGCCCAGCGACTGAGCTCTGAGGCAGGGGAGATGAGGAAGAAGCAGCAAAGGAGTCTGAGAAGCAGCAATAGGGATGGATGACAGAAAGGAGGGTGTGACACCCTGGAGCTTAATATAGAGAGAGTATCAAGAAGAAGGACTTTATCAACGTGTTAAATGCTACTGATGGATCTGGAAGATGTAGACTGGGATATGACCATTGGATTTAGCAGTTTGGAGGTCACTAGTGATACTGAGCAGAGCAGTGAGACAGTAGAGATAACACCTTGCATAGAGGGTGCCCAAGAGAGAATGAGATGAGAGGATTTAGGATTCGTGACTCTACAACTTTTTCAATGAGCTTTATGGTAAAGGAGAAGAGTGAAACAGGGCATAACTGGAGGGAGATGTGAGATCAACAGAGATTTGAAAATGATATTTACATGCTGATGGGGATGATGCTAAAGAGACGGGAACATGAATATTCAGGAAAGACAGGAAAGAAATGCCAAGAAATGCTGTTGAGTAGTCCAGAGGTATGAGCCAGGGGACTGGCTTCAGATAGGAGCACTATCTCCTCATCTACAGTAACAGGAAGAAAGAGAGAGTGAGAATGTCAGTGAATCAGAAGACACATGGAAGTTCCTTGTGGAAGTTCACTTCACAGGTAGGAGATGAGGTAATTGACTACAAGTTTGGATGGAAAGGAGGTGTTAAAACTTCAAGAAAGAAGAAAAGAGAAAGAATGAGGACTGAACGTGGACCAGGTAAATGAAGTATGATTGTTAGGTAGTATTAAGGATCATTATGCAAAATAAATAAATAAATAACTAAATAAATAAAATAGACCAAACCAGTTGCAGTTGATGCGATCTTGACTTTGGCAACCCATGTGTGTCAGAGTAGAACTGTGCTCTACAGGGTTTTCAATGGCTGTGATATTATGGAAGTAGATCACCATGCATTTCTTTTGAGGTGTCTCTGGGTGGACTCAAATCACAAACATTTTTATTAGCATGGAGTGTATTACCCTTTTGAACCTCCCAAAGACTCTTGAAGTTAATGATCATAAATTTAAATTTAAGGTGAAACAAGTCAGAATGATTGTGTTTTTCTCCAGCCACATCAGAGATGTAGGGGTAGGCATGTAGAGGGTTGGATTTTTAGTTCTTGATGTGTGCAAGAGAGTCATTGCAAAGAAGGATCATGATTTAAGCTGGTAAGGATGGAATTGAGAATGAGGGACTCAGGGACAGTGAAAATAGGTTTGTAAAGGACATTTTTCAAAAAAAAAAAGGCAAAGTTGTGACTCTCATACAAATATAAAGTGAAGTTATGTTAAACAATTTATTTTACTTATATGAAATGAGAAACTAGGCAGATGATGTAACTGGTTCAAAATAAAAGTTAAAACAGCATAGATTTATATGTAGTGTAGTGAAGAAATGTTGAGAAGAATTGTAAAAAGAGATAATATTTTTGGGAGGCAATTAAGTCTCCAGCAGATAAAGCAGAATACACATATTTATCAGTTACCTACAATTTGCAAAGAGTTTACAATTAGCTAAAAGATAATGAACAAAGTTAGAATCTGATAATCTCAAATGGTATGTTATAGACAATGCAATATTGACACATTTTTTTTTTCCTACAAATTTAAATCCTGATTGTCTTAGCTGGGTTCTCTAGGGAAGCAAAACCAGTGAAATGTATAGATAGATAGACAGATAGATTTATCTCAAGGAAATGGCTCATGCAGTTGTAGAGGCTGGCAAGTCCCAAGTCTATGGGTCAGGCGTCAGATTGGCAGCTTCTCCTGACTCTTGTAGCTGCAGGAGCTGAGGAATCCAATATTGGCAGGTCAGATGGCAGGCCGCTGGCTCATGGGCTGCAGAGGCTGATGAATCCAAGACTGGCAGGTAAGGCAGCAGGCTGCTGGCTCACAGGTCGTAGAGGCCAAAGAATCTCAAGATCGGCAGGCAAATACAGCAGGCTGCTGACTCAAATCCCAAGAACGAGAGGTCAGATGATGATGAGCTAGAAGCAGGATCCAGAGCAAAAAAGTGAGCTTTGACAGAATGTCCATATATATATTGGATACAGGACACACAGCTGAGAAAACTCCCCTTACAACTGATTGGCTGATCACATCAGATCACATCGTGGAGAATGACTACATCATTACATAACTACCAAACCACTGACAATCATAGCCCAGCCAAGGTGACACAACCTTAACCATCACACTGATGAAGGCTAAAAATTGTCAGTGATATCACACTAGATGGAGTGAGATGCACAGCTCTTGGAAATTCCAAGAATGAAACGGTTGATGTTGTGATGATGAGGAAGTTGTAACTCGTTTCTAATGACACGTCCAGGGAATGACTGTGAAAGAGAGTGATCACTGTTGGATAGGAAGAGACCACTGGAGGAAAGGCGATTGAAGAATTGGGATGTCAGGACCATGAAAGGATCATCTATAGGCATATTGAACTGACAGGAATTGTGATAGGAGTAGAGTTGAAGAACCTGACAGTGAGCCAGGAACTAAAATGTTCGAGAAAGGAGGAGGAGAGACATTGGGGCTGGTAGATGACTGCAATAAGGAAGGATGATATTGGGTGATGTAGTCTGCTACACTGCATCCAAATATTTTATTTTATTTTCAGGAGGAGGTATATAGAAGGTGTAGAAGTGGAAAATAAAGGAGAGTGGCAACAGCAGTTCCTTGAGAAGACTTTGGGGAATCATTTGTTCAGAGGAGAAAAAACTCAAAAGTTGAAAGGCTGAGGACGCACCCAGAGATAAGTAGGCTAAGAGGAATTCCAATGGTTAGAGAAGGGTGTAAGCTGTGGAGAAGGGACTCTCTTTTAACTACTGTACATTGGAAATCTGAGTCATTCATTCTGAGTCCTACCATATGTTTGCTTGCTGCTCTCTTACAATCTGCTTTGCTGCCCTCACATTTGAAATCTTTTCTAATGATAAAATAAACCCATTTTCTGCTCCTCACGTTTGCACTAGGAGTCCTTTTTAAAATGTATTGGGAGAAGTAGAATTTGTATTGCCTCTATTACAAGGACAGGTGGAAATCTAGTGTTTTCTCCATCGGATATTTTCTCCATGATAAAATTTGAGTGGGCGAGCAGGGACTAGGAATACTCAGGGGTTAGTGGCTTCTCAAGTGGCTTTTGGCCTAGAAAGGAGGTTCTGTTTGGGGACAGCAGTAAAGGCATTTGGGAAGTGTGGTTGAATGTGATTGGAAGGCTCAGATTACAGCTGCAAATGACCAAGTACTGAGGTCCAGAGTGAGGGCTGAGAGCAGATTAAAGGAAGTAAATGGGAAGAGGAGACCGACTCTCTTTTGGAGCCAGAGGAGGCCTAGCTGCCTATTTTTTCGACTATCTCATGCCAACTTTTTTTTTCTGATTAAAACCAGTCAGCCAACCAACTAACCAACCAGCCAGCCAGCCAACCAACGAACCAACCAACCAACAAACCAACCAACCAACCAACCAATCACAGCAGTCTTTGTGACAGTGTCTAGTAATAAGAAGCAGCCGGGATCCTTTCCTCCCTTCTTCAGTAGGATAGTTTATATTTGGGGTCAAATCATTATAATAGGACATTTTGATGCTGGAAACAGTAATTTATTATACTATCTTTGGACTCAAGGTTGCTCCTGGTGAGGAAAAGTCTGTCCCAGACCCACTGCCACTGAACCAGTGAACACCCCATGAACATTGGTGGAAGCATGGCAAATGAGGCCCTTAGGTGTCTGCCCAGGTTTTTGCTGGTACCAAGCTAAGCAGTGTTTACTGTCAGTGTAGAGAAGGAGTCTGACTGGCCCTGCAGTTGAAGGAGACTCTCTCTCCCAGGGAGACAGCCAGGAATTCTGGCTCCTAGGTTAGTGGAATCTGTCTGCTAGAACTTGAAATGCCAGGCACATGAGGATGATGCACAGATGCTGTACAATCAGGGAAAGAAGAAAAAATCAAGTCAAAATGTTCTCTAACTGTGATAGGTGGACAGGCCTGTGTTCCTCATAGCATTTATTTCATATCTTATTTTAAAATTGTAGCTCTATCTGAATAGGAGGATTATTTTGGAGAGAAAACTTCTCTAGGTTTGCAAGTATCCTCTCATCTGTAACAAAGTAGAGCAAGAGATTAAGGATCTGGATGCAGCTTCTCTCTTGTGTGATGTTGCTCACATTCCGCCCTCCAGAAAAGGCTCTATTTACAAGGCTCAGATCAGCAGGGCTGAGCCCAGCGTGGGGTGGTGGTGAGGTGACATTTATATAAAGAACCAGGGAGTATGACGGTGAAATTCTTAGATCCCGATGTTGTGGTTAAAAATTTTGGAAGGTGGTCTTGTTTGACTCACTTTTTGAATACTGCTGTAATGGGCACCTATTGTCTTGGATTCTCGCCAAAACTAAGATGTAATTAGTGATATGAAGCAAATGGTTTGCTCTTGACTACTAACTGAAACCCTGTGGCACACATTTTCCCATTTTAAACCACGCGGTATCTCCAAGTTCTGTTCAAACGACTGCCTCTTGATTTACGTACAGGTTCTACATAAGCACAATTAAGCATTCTGGAATTCTCGTTCTTTCCAATGTTATCCATAATTTGTTATGATCCACACAGTTGAATGTCTTTGCAGGGTCAATAAAACATAGGTAAATATCTTTCTGAACTTCTCTGCTCTTGGCCAATATCCATCTAACATCAGCAATGATATCCCTTGTTCCATGTCCTCTTCTGAATACAGCCTGAACTTCTGGCCATTGCCTATTGATGTATGGCTGCAGTTGTTTTTGAATTATCTTCAGTATAGTTTTGCTTGCATATTATATTAATGATATTGTTTGATAATTTCTGCATTCTATTGGGTCACCCTTTTTTGGAATGGGCATGAATATGGATCTCTTCCAGTCGTAGGCCAGGTAGCTCCCATCCAAATTTCTTGGCATAGTTGAGCAAGCACTTCCAGGATTGCATCCATTTATTGAATCATCTCAGTTGATATTCTGCCAATTCCTGAAGCCTTCTTTTTCACCAGTGTTTTCAGTGCAGCTTAGACTTCTCCCTTCAGTACTATTGGTTCTTAATCATATGTTACCTCCTAAAGTGGTTGAACATTGGCTAATTCTTTTTGGTATAGTGACTGTGTATTCCTTCCATCTTCTTTTGATGCTTTCTGCATCATTCAGTTTTTTGCCTGTGTTGTTGTTGTTAGGTGCTGTCTAGTTGGTTTGGACTCATAGCGATCCTATGTACAACAGAACAAAACACAGCCTGGTCCTGCACCATCTCACAGTCGTTGGTATGCTTGAGCCCATTGTTGTAGCCACTGTGTCACCCCATATTGTTGAGGGTCTTCCTCTTTTTCGTTGACCCTCCACTTTACCAAGCATGATGTCCTTCTCCAGGAACTGATCCCTCTTGATAATATGTCCAAAGTATGTGAGACGTAGTCTTGCCATTCTTGCTTCCAAGGAGCATTCTAGTTGTACTTCTTCCAAGACAGATTTGTTCCTTCTTTTGGTAGTCCGTGGTATATTCAATATTCTTTGCCAACACCACAATTCAAAGGCATCAGTTCTTCTTAGATCTTCCTTATTCATAGTTCAGCTTTTGCACGCATATTGAAAACACCATGGTTTGGGTCAGGCACACCTTAGTCTTCAAAATAACATCTTTGCTTTTCAAGACTTTAAAGAGGTCTTTTGCAGTGGATTTGCCTAATGCAATGTGTCTTTTGATTTCTTGACTGCTGCTTTCATGGGCCTCGATTGTGGATCCAAGTAAAATGAAATCTTGACAACTTCAATCTTTTCTCCATTTATCATGATGTTGTTTATTGGTCTAGTTGTGAGGGTTTTCATTTTCTTTATGTTGAGGTATAATCCATACTAAGGTTGTAGTCTTTGATCTTTATCAGTAAGTACTTCAAGTCCTCTTTACTTTCAGCAAGCAAGGTTGTGTCTTCTGCATAATGCAGGTTGCTAATGAGTCTTTCTCCAATCCTGATTCCGTGTTCTTCTTCATAAAATCTAGCTTCTCAGATTATTTGCTCAGCATACAGATTGAATAGGTATGGTGAAAGGATATAACCCTGAAGCACACCTTTCCTGGCTTTAAACCACACAGTATCCCCTTGTTCTGTTAGAACAACTGCCTCTTGATCTGTGTACAGGTTCCTCATGAACACAATTAAGTGTTCTGGGATTTTTGCCCAAAGAATCCTTCAGTATTGCAACTCGAGGCTTAAATCTTTTATTCAGTTCTTTCAGCTTGAAAAATGCCAAACATGTTCTTCCTTTTTGATTTTCTATCTCCAAATCTTTGCACCTATCATTATTATACTTTACCTTGTCTTTTTGAGCCACCCTTTGAAATCTCCCATTCAACTGTTTTACCTCATCATTTCTGCCAGGTACTTTAGCTACTTTATGCTCAAGGACAAGTTTCAAAGTCTCTTCTGACATCCATTTTGGTCTTTTCTTTCTTTCATGTCTTTTTTATGACCTTCTATTTTCTTTTTTTTCTCTTCATCTTTTTTAAAAAAATTATGCTTTAAGTGAAAGTTTACAGAGCAAATTGGTTTCCCATTTAATAGTTTATCCACAAAGGAGGATTTAAGATGGAAGCCTAGTGAGATACAGCACACAGTCCCTCTATAGCAAAGACCTGAAAAACAAATTGAAACATAGAGATGACAACCCTGGAACCCTGAGCTCAAATGAAAAGATACAAGATTAAAAGGAAAAAAGAAACTGAATGACGGCAGGAAATGGAGAGAGATACAGAGTTGAGGTGTCCTGCCAGACAGTCCAGCACAGTGGAACATATTGAATCAAAGCCAGCAGCAACCCTGAGTGAGGAGCACATGAAGAGAACATCGTAGAACTCCAATAGCAGACAGAGAAACTGTGTTGACATAGCTGGAGTGAAGCAAGGAGAACAGGACATGAGCTGGAGCTAAGAAGGGAAAGTACAGGAAGGAGGCTGAGAGCTTCAGGGATCCAGGTATACACAGAGTAGCGAGGGAGCAAGGACCCAGAGACAGAGCACTCTCCAGTGGGGATACCAGACCAGTAGGGTGGGTGGCAAACACAGAGCAATAGATGAACTCCCCCTTTATTTTTCCTCCTTTTTTTCTCTCTTCCACCTCCCTGGCTACCCATCCTACCCTTCCCCCACAAGGGAGAGCATCTGCGTGATCTGTGGATGCCCACTCTGCTCCTTCCCCACCCAAGAGAGCACCTGCATGACCTCCAGCCACCCACTTTGCCCCTCTTCCACCAGGAACAGCACCTGTATGCCTCCCGGCCACCCATCCTGCTCCTCCCCTGCTGGAGAGAGTGCCAGAGGGCCTCCTGGCCACCTGCCCTTCCTTCACCTGTTCAGAAGAACTTCCTTGGTCACCTGCATGACCCCTGGTTGCCTGCACCTCCTTTACCCCATCTGGGAGAGCACCTGTAATCCCCATCAGCTGCCCACCAAACCCCTGCCACAGACTGCACCTATTCTACCCCCTGCTCACCCACTCTGCCCCTCCCCAGCTGGAGAGAGAGCCTTCTTTCCTGCCCCCCCCCCGCTGCCTGCTCTGTTCCTACCCTTTAGGAGAGAGTGTCTGCATGACCCCTGGTTGCCTGCCCTGCCCCTCATCCATTGGAGAGAGTACCTCCCTGCCTCTGTCCTACTGTCCTACCCCCCAACAGACAGAGTGCCTCAATGCCCCCTGAAATGCCCACCTTGCTCCTTGATCATCACCTGCCCACCTGATAAGCAACAGTGAGCATTTCCCTACTGACGGATAGTGCCCACCCAGTACACCCTCAGCCATCTCACATGTACAGTGAATAGGGATGAGGGCTCGACCTGCCTGCCATTGCCTCATCCAACTGGGCACAGGAAGTGAATTTCCCTGTGCTGCCAGAGGAGTGATCACTGGAACATGCTTGACACACTCACACTGATAAATCAAAATGAAACAAATTATAAATAAATAAAACAACACCTTAATGCAGACAATATCAAATCATAAAAGAAATAAGACAGCTCAACCAAATGACCAAAATAAAGGGGCATAAAACTTTCCTGAGAAAGAGATGGTAATGAAACTTCCTGCGGTTTAACACATTACTTAATACGACCCTTCTAGCCATGGTGTTTGTGACTCACCCACAATGACTGAGTGGGACTATGCAAATAAGGTTATGGAATCTGTGATGCTTGGGATTATATGTCAACTTGGCTAGGCTATGATTCCCAATATTGTATGGTTGTTCTCCATTTTATGTGTTGTGGATCCTGATCTCTACATGTCGAAGAGGCAGAATTGGTGTAGGGTGTGTCTTGGGTCATAGCCTTGCCTGAGGGCATGACTCAAGTCCAACTCTTACTCAAGTTACACCCTTCCTTGGGATGTGGGCTGCATTTAAGCTATATATGTGTGTCCTACTAGGGCTTTCTCTCTCTGCATCTGGATCCCATGTCTGGTTCCTTATCAATTGACTTCCAGTTCCTGGGACTCGAGCCAGAGGCTTCCTGTCTGATGTGCCTATTCTGGGATTCACCAGCCTCCACAGCCCATTATGCCAGCCACCTATTGTGTGAACTTGATTCGCCAGTTTTTGCAGCCTTGTGAGACAGCAGCCTGTGGTCTGAACTGCCATTTTTGTTTCATCAGCCCCTGCAACCATGTGGGTTGGGAGAAACCTACTCCTGACCCATGAATTTGGGGCTTCCAAGCCTCCACAACCACGTGAGCCATTTCCTTTATATCATTTGTGAGTTCTGTGAAACATTTCAGTAAATTAGTAAACCCAAAGTCAGGAGGGAGAGTACTGAGGGGAAAGGGAGTAGTTGATATTAGAGATGATGGAGTGGTACAGCAGTTTGGAAAAGTTGGACATTTGGGACATCTTTAACCTCTGCCTCATAGGAACCAGGTTTGTACTGATCCTTGAAAAAGAAATTATTCATTTACTTCCTAATAACAAATTTAAAAGGCCTACATATAGGGTCCTGTAAGAGATCAAGGAAAACATAGATAAAACCCTAGAAGAGTTCAAGAAAACAATACAAGAAAAACATGACAAATTAAGTAGACAATTAGAAATCATACAAAAACAGGAACTAGAAATCTAGAAAATTTACAACAATATATCAGAAACAGACAACAGAATTGAAGGACATAGTAGTATTGAAACAATGGAAGAATTAGTGAAATAGAGGACAAGTCCCTTGATAACAATTCGTTTGAGGAACAATCAGAGAAAGAATGAAAAAAAATGAAGAAAGCCTAAGAATTATGTGGGACACTATGAAGAGGAATAATTTATATGTGATGGGAATCCTAGAACAGGAGGAGGAGAAAAAGAAAAAAAAAGCACAGACAGAATTTTTGAAGATTTGCTGGAAGAAAACTTTCTAAATATCATGAACAATGAGAAGATTTCAATCTAAGAAACTCAACGAACCCCATACAGGGTAGACCCAAAAGAAAGTAAACAATACATAACATAATCAAACTTTCCAAGTAAAAAATAAAAGAATTCTGAGAGCAGCTCTGGAAAAACAAAGCATCAACTACAAAGGGATTCCAATGAGACTAAGCTCTGATTTCCTGGCAGAGGCTATGCAGCTAAGAAGGCAATGAGATGACATATATAAAACTCTGAAAGAAAAGAATTGCCAACCAAGACTCATATAGCCAGTATACCCAGTAAAATTTCTCTCAAATATGATGGCAGAATTAGAACATTCCCAGATAAACAGAAATTAAGGGAGTTTATAGAAACCAAACCATCCTTACAGGAAATATTAAAGGGAGTCTTTTTGATAGAGAGCCAACAGCAGACAATAACCTGAGATTAAGCCACATGACTTGCCAACCCAGATAGAAAAATCTCAAGAGTAAATTAAAGGTAAAGAACCAAAAACAGGGAACCAGAGATGTTAGTCTGAAATCAACAATAAGTTAAAAACAAAAAGAGAGAATGATGGTGTAGTTACAGAACTTCCATATGGAGAGGAAGTCAAGGTAATTTCTAAAAATAACAGACTGTTATAAACATAAGATGATAAAGGTAAACTTCCCAGCAACTACAAAGAAAGTTAACAAACCTACTCACCAAAATAAAGAAGAAAATAGTCTCAGTAAACAGAAAATTGACAAAAATGAAGGAAATGAAAATACAATCCATGAATAAAAAGAACTCAACACAGAAATTTAAGCAGAACAAAGAAACTGTCAACACCACACACAAAAAACATAACAAAATGATAGCAGTAAATTCATATCTATTGATATCACATTGAATGTAAATGAGTTAAATGCACCAATCAAGAGACAGAGAGTGGCACAATGGATAAAAAATATGACCCATCAATATGTTGCCTACTGGAGACATACATTAGACACAAAGACATAAAGAAGCTAAAAATCAAAGGATGGAAAAAAATATCTCAAGCAAATAGTAAGCAAAAAAGAACAGGAAAGGTAATATCAATCTCTGATAAAATAACCTTTTTTTTAAATTGTACTTCAGGTGAAGGTTTACAGAACAAATAGTTTTCTCATTGAACAGTCAGTACACATATAGTTTTATGACATTGGTTAACAACCCTATGACATGTCAACACTCTCCCTTATCCACCTTTTTTATTTTTGATGAAAATATACATAGCCAAAGATACACCATTTCAAAAATTTCTACATGCACAATTCAGTGACATCAATTACTTTCTTCTGGTTGTGCTGCTATTCTCACTTTAGATGAAGGTTTACAGAACAAAATAATTTCTCATTAAACAGTTAGTACACATGTTGCCCTATGACAATGGTTAACAACCCCACTACATGTCAACAGTGTCCTTACTCAACCTTGGGTTCCCCATCACCAGCTTTCCTGTCCCTTTCTGACTCCTAGTCCTTGTCCTTGGACTACTGTGCCTCATTAGTCCCGTTTTGTTTTATGGGGCTGTCCAATCCCCGGCTGAACGGTGAACCTTGGAAGTGACTTCACCACTGAGCTAAAAGGGTGTCTGGGGGCCATACTCTCGGGGTTTCTCCAGTCTCTTTCAGGCCAGTAAATCTGGTCTTTTTTTTGTGAGTTAGAATTATGCTCTACATCCTTCTCCAGCTCTGTCCAGAACCCTCTGTTGTGATCCTGGTCATAGCAGTCAGTGGTGGTAGCTGGGCACCATCTAGCTGTACTGGACTCAGTCTGGTAGATACCTTGGAAGCTGTGGTCCATTAGTCCTTTGGACTAATGTTTTCCTTGTATCCTGTTCTCTTCATTCTCCCTTGCCCCTGAAGGGATGAGACCAGTGGAGTATCTTAGATGGCTGCTCACAGGCTTTTAAGACCCCAGACGCTACTCACCAAGGTAAAATGTAGAACATTGTCTTTATAAACTGTGTTATGCCAATTGAGCTAGATGTTCCCTGAGACCATGGTCCCCACAGGCCTCCTCCGAGCAACTCGGTCCCTCAGGGAATTTGGATGTGTCTATGGAGCTTCCATGACCTTTTCTTGTACAAGTTGCGCTGGTTAAAATAGACTTTTAATCAAACGCCATCATAAGAGACAAGTAAAAGCAGTGCTCAGAGACCAATTTATAGCAATAAATGCACACATCAAAAAAGAAAGGACCCAAATCAATACCCTAACCATACAACTTGAACAAATAGAAAAATAGCACAAAAGAAACCATCAGCTGCCACAAGAAAGGAAACAATGAAGATTAGAGCAGAAATAAATGAAACAGGAAACAGATAAAATCAAGAAACCGCTGGCCAAGTTGACAAAACAAAAAAGGATAAGATGCAAATAACCCAAATAAGAAATGATATGGGCAACAGTATAACAGAAAAAAAAAAGAAAAACTGAAGTAAAAAGGATCATAACAATACTACAAAAAATCATACTCCAATATATTTAAAAATCTAGAGAAAATGGAAAAATTCCTAGAAACACACTACCTACCTAAACTAACACAAACTGAGGTAGAAAATCTGAATAACTCATAACAAAAGAAGAAATTGAAGAGGTCATAAAAAAAGCTACCAACAACAAAAAAAGCCCTGGCGAGGACAGCTTCACTGGAGAATTCTACTAAACATTCAGAGAAGAGTTGCCACCAATACCATTCAAATATTCCACACCATAGAAAAGGAAGGAGTACTCCCAAATTCATTCTGTGAAGTCAGCAAAACCCTGATATCAAAGCCAAGCAAAGACACCACTGAAGAAGAAGATTATAGATCAATATCCCTCATTAAAATCTCCACAAAAGTTCTTAACAAAATTCTAGCCAACGGAATCCAACAGCATATTAAAAAATAATATCATGACCAAGTGGTATTAATATCAGGCATGCAAAGATGGTTCAGCATTAGAAAATCGATCAGCATAATCCACCACATAAATAAAACATCTCAGTCAATGCAGAAAAGGCATTTGATAAAGTCCAACATCCATTCCTGATAAACACTCTCACTAAAATAGGAATAGAAATTCCTCATTATAATTAAGGGCATATACACAGAACCTATTATTCTCAGTGGAGTGAGACTGAAAGATTACCCCTGGGAAAGGGAACCAGACAAGGATGCCATTTATCACCACTTTTATTCAACATTGTACTGGAAGTATTAGCTAGAGCAGTAGGACAAGAAAGGAAAACAAAGGATATTCTAATTGGTAAGGAAGAAGTAAAACTATCCCTATTTGCCGACGATATTATCTTAGACTCGGAAAATTCTAGAGAATCCACAACAAAACTACTGGAACTAATAGAAGAATTCATCAAAGTGGCCGGGTACTTGATCAACACACAAATATCAGTGGGATTCCTCTACACTAACAAAGAAAACTCCAAAAAGGAAATCAGTGTTGCCAAACCTGGGAAGGTAGGTCTTTGTCCAGCGTGCTCAGACCTGCCAATAATCTGGACATTGATTTTTAAGAAAGAAAGTAACTTTATTACAGTGTGTAACAAGGAGCCAGGAGGAAGTTCCTCAGATCCGACTCCCAGAGCAGGGCTTATATGTGATTTGGGCAGCAAGAAGGAAGCTGCACAGGCATACAGGGAAGGGAAAATTCTAGAAGGAAGACGTTGCAGAAATTATGGCGGGCAGGAAACAGAAGGTGACATGGTTCTGTCAGACCTCTCACTTTGGAACGGGGTCCATGTGACGACTTTCCTTCTGATTCATTCCACCTGTTGCTGTGTCCTTTGTTAAGGTAAATTAATGGTCACAGATGGCCCAGACCTGGTTTGGGCTTGTTTAAGGCAGTCTCCTCTGACTAATGGAAATGTACTTGCATTTTTAGGGTCGGGTTACATCAGGAAAACAATACCATTTGCAATAACCCCTGCAAAAGATAAAATACTTGGGAATAAACCTAACTAGGGATGTGTTATGTATTGAACTGTGTCCCCCCAAAATGTGTGTCAACTTGGCTAGGCTATGATTCCCAGTATTGTGTGGTTAGCCACCATTTTGTGATCTGATGTGATTTTCCTGTGTGTTGTAAATCCTACCTCTATGATGCTAATAGACCAGGATTAGAGGTAGTTATGTTAATGAGGCAGGCCTTAATCTACAAGATTAGGCTGTATTTTAAGTAAATCTCCTTTGAGATATAAAGAGAGAAGTGAGCAGAGAGACAGGGGGATCTCATCACTACCAAGTAAATAGTGCTTCGTCCTTTCGACCCCGGGTCCCTGCACCAAGAAGCTCCTAGACCAGGGGAAGATGCATGACAAGGACCTTCCCCCAGAGCCAACAGATAGAGAAAGCCTTCCCCTGGAGCTGGCGCCCTGAATTTGGACTTCTAGCCTTCTAAACTGTGAGAGAATGAAGTTCTGTTTGTTAAAGCCATCGACTTGTGGTATTTCTGTTCTAGCAGCACTAGATAACTAAGACAGGATGTAAAAGACTTATACAAAGAAAACTACAAAACATTACTGCAAGAAGCCAAAAAAGACCTTCATAAATGGAAAAAACATAACATGCTCATGGATAGGACTTTACATTGAGAAAATGTCAATACTACTCAAAGCAATCTATAGATGCAATGCAATCCCGATCCAAATTCAAACAACATTCTTTAATAAGATGGAAAAACTAATGACTAATTTTATATAAAAAGGAGAGAGCCCACAGATAAGTAAAACATTACTCAAAAATAAGAATAAAGTAGGAAGCCTCCTACTACCCAGTCTCTGCCCCTACCACAGAGTTATGGTAGTCAAACAGCCTAGTACTGGTACATTGCTAGACCCAGAGATCAATAGAACAGAAGTAAATCCATCCACGTATGGACTACTGATCTTTGACAAAGGTTGAATTCTATTACATGGAGAAGAGATAGTCTCTTCAACAAATGGTGCTGGCAAAACTGACTATCCATTTGCAGAAAAATGAAACAGGATCCATACCTCACCCCATACACAAAAACTAACTCAAAATGGATCAAAGATATAAATGTAAAAACTAAAACTATAAAGTTCATGAAAGAAAACACAGGGACAACACCAGAGGCACTAATTTATGGCATAAATAGAATATCAAGCATAATGAAAAATCCACAAACTCTTGAAAATAAAGTTGATAATTGGGATCTCCTAAAAATTACATACTTATACTCCTCAAAAGACTTTTCCAAGAGAATAAAAAGAGAACTTATAGACTGGGAAAAAAATATTTGGCAAAGACATACCTGGTAAAGGTTTAATCTCTAAAATATACAGAAAACTTCAACATCTTGACAATAAAAACACAAGCAACCCAATCACAACGGGCAAAGGTCATGAACAGACACTTCACCAAAGAGGACACTTAGGAGACCAACAAATACAAGAAAAGATACTGGCTGTCATTAGCCATTAGAGAGAGGAAAATTAAAACCAGAATGAGATGCCATCTCACCCCAGTAATAGTGGTACTGATCAAAAATTCACAAAACAATAAACGCTGGTGAGGTTGTGGGGTAACTGGAACTCTCATACACTACTGGTGGGAATGTAAAATGTGCAAGCTCTATGGAAAGTGATATGGTTCTCCCTTAAAAAGCTAGAAATAAAAATATCATACGATCAAGCAATCCTTCTCCTAGGAGCATATCCTAGAGAAATAAGAGTTATCACAGGAGTAGATATATGCACACTGATGTTCATTGCAGCATTATTCACAATAGTAAAAAGATGGAAATAACCTAAGTGCCCATTAAAAGATGAATGGATAAACAAACTACTGCACCTACACAAAATGGAATAGTATGCAATGATAAAGAAGAATGATGAATCTGAACTATCTCACAACATGGATGAATTGAGGGCATTATGCTGAGTAAAATATGTCAATCACAAAAGGACATATATTGTATGAGACCACTGTTATTAGAACTCAAGAAAATGTTTACACACGGGAAGAAATAATCTTTGATGGTTATGAGGGATGGGAGAGATGGGGAGGGGAAATCACTAACTAGATAGTAGACAAGAGTTAACTTTGGTGAAGGAAAAGACAATACACAATACAGCGGAAGTCATCACAACTTGACCAAGACAAAGGAAGACATTTGGAGGAACACAAGAAAACAAAAAACAAAAAAAACAAAAACAAAAAGAAGCAACCACAGTAAATGCTATAGCATATACAACCATACGACGACAGTAAAAACAAATAATAACTTACAAGCAGATACACAGGCAAATCTGAATAAGGGAAGAAGGGCTTATAGGAGTATACCCACATACATATAAGTTAGGCTGTGAATTTTTTTACATACATATTTGTATGTACAGGAAGTATATTCATATATATAATAGAGCACAAAGGGGAAACAGTCATAGAAGCTTCCTTGTTGTTATGTGCCATCAGGTAGGTGTGGGCTCAAAGCGACTCTGTGTACAATAAAACAAAACATTGCCCGTTCCTGTGCCATCCTCACAATCCTGTTGTGCTCGAACCTATTGTTGCAGCCACTGTGTCAATCCATATCATTGAGGATCTTCCTCCTATTAATAGGAGCTTTCTTGTTGTTGTTGTTGTTAGGTGGCATCAAGTAAGTTCAGACTCATAGTGACCCTATGTACAACAGAATGAAACACTGCCTGGTCCTGCACCATCCTCAGAATCCTTGAATGCTAGAGCCCTTTGTTGCAGTCACTGTGTCAATCCATCTCCCTGAGGGTCTTTCTCTCTTTTTTTTTTTTTTTTAATATTTTATTGTACTTCAGTTGAAGGCTTACAGAACAGATAGTTTCTCATGTAACAGTAACACACATGCTGTTTTATGACATTGGTTAACA
>NW_004444252.1:1025918-1027903 GCF_000243295.1 Trichechus manatus latirostris
GTTGATTCTCTGTTTGGCTTAGTTTTTCGGATCTTTGTTGTGGAGGGACGGCGTGGTGCTTCTGCCTAGAGCGCCATCTTGCCGGAGTCTCTCGGGTCTTTCTCTTTTTGCTGACTCTCTACTTTACCAAGCATGATGTCCTTCTCCGCGGACTGATCCCTCCTGATAACATGTTCAAAGTACATGAGACAAAGTCTCACCATCCTTGCTTGTAAGGAGCATTCTGGCTGTTCTTCCAAGATAGATTGTTCATCCTTCTGGCAGTCCATGATATATTCAATATTCTTCAGCAACACAATAATTCAAAGGCAGCAATTCTTCGATCTTCCAAATTCATTGTCCAGCTTTCTCAAGCAATGAGGCCATTGATAATACCATGGCTTCAGTCAGGTGGACCTTAGTCCTTAAAGTGACATCTGTGCTTTTCAACACTTTGAAGAGATCTTCTGCAAAAAATTTACCCAATGCAATGCGTCGTTTCACTTTTTTCGTTGTTGTTGTTACTGCTGTTCTTTTTTTTTGTTATATTTTAAGCTAAAGTTTACAGTTCGAGTTAGTCTCTCATACAAAAATGTACACACACATTGCTATGTGACCCTAGTTGCTCTTCCTAAACTGTGACAGCACATTCCTCCTTTCCACCCCAGATTCGCCATGCAACCTGCTCCTGACCCTCTCTGCCTTCTCATCTCGCCTCTGGACAGAAGCTGCCAATTTAGTCTCATGTATCTACTTGAGCTAAGAAGCACACTCTTCACAAGTATCATTTTATCTCTCATAGTCCAGTCTAATCTTTGTCTGGAGAGTTAGCCTCGACAGTGGTTTTAGTTTTGGGCTAACATAGAATCCGGGGGCCATATCTTCCAGGGTCCCTCCAATCTCAGTCAGTCCATTAAGTCTGGTCTTTTAACTATAATTTGAGTTCTGCACCCCACTTTTCTCCTGCTCCATCAGGGGTTCTCTGTTATGTTCCCTGTCAGGGCAGTCATTGGTGGTAGCCACGCACCATTTAGTTCTTCTGGTCTCAGGCTGATGAAGTCTCTGGTTTATGTGGCCCTTTCTGACTCCTGAGCTAATACTTTCCTTGTGTTTTTGATGTTCTTCATTCTCCTTTGCTCCAGGTGAGTTGGGACCAAATGATGCATCTTAGATGGCAGCTTGTTAGCTTTTAAGACCCCAGACACCACTCACCAAAGTGGGATGCAGAACACTTTCTTAATAAACTTTGTTATGCCAGCTGACCTAGATGTCCCCTGAAACCATGGTCCCTAGACCCTTATCCCTGCTACTCTGTCCCTTGAAGTGTTTGGTTGTATTCAGGAAACTTCTTAGACTTGGTTTAGTCCAGTTGTGCTGACTTCCCCTATAGTGTGTGTTATCCTTCCCTTCACCTAAGATACCTCTTGTCTACTATCTAGCTAATGAATACCACTCTCCCTTCCTCCCCACTCTCATAACCATCAAAGAGTGTTTTCTTCTGTGTTTAAACCTTTTCTTGAGTTCTTATAATAGTGGTTTTATACAATATTTGTCCTTTTGCGACTGACTAAATTCTCTCAGCATAATGTCTTCCAGATTCCTCTATGTTATAAGATGTTCCACAGATTCATTGTTGTTCTTTATCTCTGCATAGTATTCCATTGTGGGAATATATCATAATTTGTTTATCCATTCGCCCATCGATGGGCACTGTCTTAGTCATCCAGTGCTGCTACAATAGAAACACCACAAGTGGATGGCTTTAACAAAGAAAAGTTTATTTCCTTACAGTCAAGTAGGCTAAAAGTCCAAATTCAGGGCGTCAGCTCCAGGAGAAGTCTTTTTCTCTGTTGGCCTTCTTCTCTTCGGTGTTCCCCTGGACTAGGAGCTTCTCTGCACAGGGATCCCGGTCCAAAGGATGCGCTCTGCTCCCAGCACTGCTTTCTTGATGGTATGAGGTCCCCAACTCTCTGCTTGCTTCCCTTTCCTTTTATCTCTAGAGAGAT
>NW_004444252.1:1030473-1032285 GCF_000243295.1 Trichechus manatus latirostris
TTTTTCTGTTCTCTATTTCATTTAATTCTGCTCTGATTCTTATTATTTCCTTTCTTCTGGCGCCTGAAATCTTCTTTTGCTGCTCTCTTTCTACTTGATTGAGTTGTAGGGTTAATGTTTGATTTTGTTCCCTTCTTCTTTCTGGATGTGTGCATTTATTGCTATAAAATGACCTCTGAGCACTGCTTTTGCTGTGTCCCAAAAGTTCTGGTAGGATATGTTTTCATTCTCATTTGGTTCTATGAATTTATTTATTCCATCTTTAATTTTTTCTACAATCCAGTAGTTTTTGAGCAAGGTGTTATTCAGTTTTCATGTGTTTGATTTTTTTTCCTTGCTTTTTCTTTTATTGATTTCTGGTTGTATGACTTTGTGGTCAGAAAAGATGCTTTGTAATATTTCTATGCTTTGGATTCTGTTAAGGCTCGCTTTATGGCCTAACATGTGGTCTATTCTGGAGAATGTTCCATGTGGGTTGGAAAAGAAAGTATACTTGGCTGCTGTTGGATGGAGTGTTTGGTATGTGTCCATGAGATCATGTTGGTTGATTGTGGCATTTATATCTTCTGTGTCTTTATTGAGCTTTTTTCTGGATGTTCTGTCCTTCATTGAAAGTGGTGTGTTGAAGTCTCCTACTACTATTGTGGAGCTGTCTATCTCTCTTTTCAATGCTGTTAGAGTTTGTTTTATGCATTTTGGAGCCCTGTCATTGGGTGTGTAAATATTTATTATAGTTATGTCCTCCCAGTGTATCGATCATTTAATCATTATATAGTGTCCTTCCTTATCCTTTGTGGTAGATTTTACTTTAAAGTCTATTTTGTCAGAGATTAATATTGCCACTCCTGCTCTATTTTGAGTGTTGTTTGCTTGATATATATTTTTTCCATCTTTTGAGTTTTAGTTTGTTTGTGTCTTTAAGTCATAGATGTGTCTCTTGTAGGCAGCATATAGACAGATCGTGTTTTTTAATCCATTCTGCCACGCTCTGTCTCTTTATTGGTGCATTTAGTCCATTTACATTCAGGGTAATTATTGATAGGTATGAGTTTAGTCCTGTCATTTTGATGTCTTTTGGTGTGTGTGTGCTGTTGACAGTTTGTTTGTTCTACTTAATTTTCTGTGCAGAGTCATTTTTCTTCATGTATTTTCTTTTCTTTTTGTATTTGCTGAGTCTTTATGTTTTTCTTGTTTTTTATTTTGATGTGTAGGATTGTTAGTTTCCTTTGTGGTTACCATAATATTTACCCTTAGTTTTCTAAATTTAAACCAGTCTTTTATTTCTTTATATTGCCTCGACTTTCTCTCCATATGAAAAAATCTATGAATACATTTTTTAGTCACTCTTTTTTGTTTTACTGTTGTCATCTTTTACATATTGACATCTTTTTTCTCTATTTTCAGTGTTTTTGCTTTGATTTATTTTTGTGACTTCCCTATCTGGGTTGATATCTGGTTGCTCTGTCCTGTGTTCTAGGCTTGGGTTGTTATCCGATGATAGCGATTTTCTAACTGGAGGACTCCCTTTTGTATTTCTTGTAATTTTGGTTTGGTTTTTGCAAATTCCCTAAACTTCTGTTTATCTTGGAATGCCTTAATTTCACCATCATATTTGAGAGACAGTTTTGCTAGTTATATAATTCTTGGCTGGTAATTTTTTTCCTTCAAGGCTTTATATATGTCATCCCATTGCCTTCTTGCCTGCATGGTTTCTGCTGAGTAGTCTGAGCTTAGTCTTATTGACTCTCCTTTGTAGATGACTTTTTGTTTATCCCCAGCTGCTCTTAAAATTCTGTATCTTTGGTTTTGGCA
>NW_004444252.1:1032385-1056189 GCF_000243295.1 Trichechus manatus latirostris
TGAGCATCTTGGATAGATATCTTCTCATCTTTCATGATATCAGGAAGTTTTCAAACAACACATCTTCAACAATTCTCTCTGTATTTTCTGTTATTTCTTCCTGTTCTAGTACTTCCATCACTCTTAGGTTATTCGTCTTGATAGAGTCCCACATAATTCTTAGGGTTTCTTGATTTTTTTAAATTCTTTTATCTGATTTTTCCTCAAATAAGTTTGTGTCAAGTGCTTTATCTTCAATCTCACTAATTCTGATTTCTATTGCTTCCTTTCTGCTCCTATGTCTTTGTATTGAGTTGTCTAATTCTGAAACTTTATTGATAATCTTCTGGATTTCTGATTGCTATCTCTCTATGGATTCTTGCAGCCTGTTAAATTTCTCATTATGCTCTTCTCTAATCTTCTTAAGTTCCTCTATTGCTTTGTCTCTGTGTTCCTTGGCTTGGTCTGCATTTTGCCTGATCTCCTACCTGGTGTCTTAAAGAGTTCTGTATATTAATCTTTTGTATTCTGTCTCTGGTAATTCCAAGAAATTCTCTTCCTCTGGAAAATTTCTTGAGTCTTTATTTTTGGAGATTGCTGAAGCCATCATGGTCTGCCTCTTTATGTGATTTGATATTGACTGTTATCTCTGAGCCATCAATAAGTTATCATATTTAATTATTTTATGTTTGCTTACTGTGTCCTAGCTTCCTGTTTTGTTTTCTTTTGATATGCCCACATAGGTGTTCGTGTCAGCTAGTTTGATTATTGGCATCTTTGAAGCTTTAATGTTCTGTTACCAGGTGGTTAGATCTGTTACTAAGTATATGGGCACAGGAATCTGTTTACTTTTCTTGTATGAATTCAGCTCAGGTGTCCAGGTAGTTGGTCACCAAGTGTGTGGTGCAGGCTCTCACCTACAGTTCTAGACAGGCGTGGGTGATTGATGTAGGCACAGGTATCTGGCTGCAGTAGGGGAATCATGCACTGAGTTTCTGGAAGGAAAGCATGTCCCTGTTCCCTAGAGCACATTGGTGGGTGGGCAGCCAGACTATGAGCACCCAGTGCTGTTGGCTGTAAGGACTAGGGGGCACCACTTATTCTTGGACCCATGTCCTGGGTGGCTAGGTGGCATGGGTGAAGCCACCAGTCCTCAGGCTCCTGATATGGGCAGGTGAGGAAGGTGCTTAATGGGCAGAACAGTGTCAAATGTCATGAACCTACCACTTCACAGCTGAAACAGTTGAAGTTAGACTTCAGGTATATACCCTGTTGTACCATGGTAATGAGGGCCTATACTGTTGAAATGGGCCCACACAAGTCTATGCAGGTGTGAAAGGAATTCAAAGTCTGTGGACCCCTTATGCTTGTGCCTCTGCAAAGGACCTGTGCCTACACTGAGTTCCTGGCTTAGCGGAGCTGACAGATTATTTTCTCCCTGTTTGTTAATTTGTTCCCTCTCCAAGACCAGGAGAATGGCTCAGGGTATGTGATGGGTCCTACTTCTGTCCCAGGGGACTCGGCTTTTGCTGAAGCCGGCCTGGGACCCGGTGCAGAGTGGGGAGGTGGGAGGTAAATGGGAGCGAGACTTTTCCCAAAGGGGGTGTTTTTGATCCATGCATTAGGCCAGACGCAAGTACTTATCTTTTACCAATTGAGCAGGGCTTTTCACTGGTTCTGGATATCCCAGTAGACTCTCTGCCACTGGGTGTCTCCCAATGTGGAAAATGCCTCCTGAGCACCACTGTGTTCCTCACTGTGCAAGCGATCCAGCCTGAAGGAGACAAGCTCCCACCAGGTCAGGCTGGCGACTCCTAGCTGCTTCTAAACCATCTCTCCCTCCCCCTGCCGCTCAGACTGAGCCCTCAAGTTTACCTTTGATGATCAGGGCTCCTATATTGTCATATATAAACAATTCACTTGTTTTTTTTTGGTCTTTGTTGTAAGAGGAACCACAAGAAGCATCTGGCTACTCCACCATCTTGGCTCCACCTTCATTGTTTGATTCTTGACTCCTGCTTCCATGAGTGTTGATTGTGGATCCAAGGAAAATGAAATCCTTGACAACTTCCATCTTTTCTCTGTTTATCATGACGTTGCTTATGGGTGCAGTTGTGAAAATTTTAGTTTTCTTTACATTGAGGTGTAATCCTTAATGAAGGCTGTAGTCTTTGGTCTTCATCAGCAAGTGCTTCAAGTCCTCTTTACTTTCAACATGCAAGGTTGTGCAGTCTGCATATTGCAGGTTGTTAATACTCATTAAGTCTTCCTCCAATCCTGATGTCTCATTCTTCTTCATATATTCCAGCTTCTCAGATTATCTACTCAGCATACAGATTATATAGGTATGGTGAAAGGATACAACCCTGACACACACCTTCATGACATTAAACCATGCAGTATTCCCTTGTTCTTTTCAAATGACTGCCTCTGGATGTATGTATAGGTTCCTCATGAACACAATTAAGTGTTCTGGAATTTCCATTCTTCGGAATGTTGTCCATAATTTGTTATGCTCCACACAGTCAAAGGCCTTTCCATAGTCAATAAAACACAGGTAGACGTCTTTCTGATATTTTCTGCTTTCAGCCAACATCCATCTAACGTCAGTAAAGATATCACTTTTTCCACTCCCTGTTCTGAATCTGGCTTGAACTTCTGGCAGTTCCCTGTTGGTGTACTGCTGCAACTACTTTTGAACAATCTTCAGCAAAAATTTACTTGTGTGTGATATTAATGATACTGTTTGATAATTTCCACATCTCTTGGGTCACCTTTCTCTGGAATGGGCACAAATATGGATTTCTCCCAGTCGGTTGGCCAGGTAACTGTCTTCCAAATCTCTTGACGTAAGTGAGTGAGCACCTCGAATGCTACATCCATTTATTGAAACATCTGAATTGGTATTCTGTCAGTTCCTGGGGACTTTTTTTTTGCTATTCCCTACAGTGCAGCTTGGACTTCTTCCTTCATTAGTATCGGTTCTTGATCATATGCTACCTCTTGAAATGGTTGAACATTGACCAATTGTTTTTGGTACAGTGACTCTGTGTATTCCTTCTATTTTCTTTTGATGCTTCCTATGTTGTTCAATATTTTCCTCATCGAATCCCTCAGTATTGCTACTCGAGGCTTGAATTTTTTCTTCAATTTTTTTCTGCTTGAGAAATGCTGAGCATGTTCTTCCCTTTTGGTTTTCTATCTCCAGGTCTTTGCATATTTCGTTACAATACTTTGTCTTCTTGTGCCGCCCTATAAAATCTTCTGTTCAACTCTTTTATTTCATCATTTCTTCCATTCGCTTTAGCTATACAGTTTGATTCCTGTTTATTCCATCTGGCGAGGTCCACGTGTATAGTCACTGTTTATGTTGTTTAAAATGGTATTTGCAATGAAGAAGTCGTTGGTTTCTCAAAATTTTATCATGCGATCTCTGGCATCGTTTCTAAAACCAAGGCCATATTTTCCAACTACCGATCCGTCTTCCTAGACACATACAAACACCTTAAGGGGCTGAGTTAATGGGACTGTGGGCCAGGGACCACGATCTCAGGGGGCATCTATGTCTGTTGGCATATCCCAGGTGGCAAAGTGGTTAAAAGCTGGTTGTTAATCAAAATGTCAGCAGTTCAAATCCACCAGCTGCTCCTTGGAAACCCTATGGGGCAGTTCTACTCTGTCCTATAGGGTTGCTATGAGTCGGAATCCACTCAACAGCAACGGGTATCGTAGTCCATAAAGAAAATGTTCTACATCCTACTTTGTTGAGTATATTCTGGGGTGTCAAAAGCTTGAGAGAGGCCATCTAAGATACAGCTATTTGTCCCGTCTCATCTGGAACAAAGGAAAATGAAGTAAACCAAAGACATAAGAAAATAGTAGTCCAAAGGACTAATGGACCACATGAACCACAGTCTTCATCAGTCTAAGCCCAGAAGAACTAGATGGTGCCCAGCTAGTTCCACTGGACGCTCTGACAGGAATCAAATAGAGGGTTCCAGATATAGCAAGAGAAAAATTTAGAACAAAATTTATATTCACAAAAAAGATCAGACTTACTGGTCTGACAGAGATTGGAGGAACCCCCAAGAATATGGCCCCCAGAAATCCTTCTAATTCAGAATTGAACCCACTCCAGAAGTTTACCTTTCAGCAAAAGATTAGACAGGCCTATAAAGCAAACAATAACACATGTGAGGCAGTTGCTTGTTAAATCAATAAAAGATACAAAACGAAATGTGCAACACCTGCCCAAAAACAAAGATGAGAAGGTAGGAGGGGGGTGGGCAAAATGGACGAATGGAAATGGGGAATCCAGGGTAGAAAGGGGGAGAGAGTGCTGACACACTGAGGGAATTGTAACCATGTCATGGAACAATTTGTGTATAATTTTTTTGAATGAGAAGAGAATGTGCTCTTTAAACTTTCACCTAAAACGCAATAAAAAAATGTTATTTTCAAATTGTTCCATGACGTTGGTTGCAGTTCTGCAGTGTGTCAGCACCTCACCATTACCACTCTGAGTTCCCCATTTCCTTAGGTCTGGTTTTCATACCTCTTCCTGTCTTCTCATCTTTGCTTTTGGGCAGATGTTGCCCTTTTGGTCTCATATAGATGCTTTTTCTAAGAGCGACTTTCTTCATAGGTGTTATTATTTTATAGGCCCGCCTATTATTTGGCTGAAATGTGATCTCCAGGAATTGCTTTAGTTCCAAGTTAGAAGGGTGTCTAAGGGTCATAGTCTTGGAGGTTCCTCCAGTCTCTCTTAGACAAGTAAATCTGGTCTTTTTTATGAATTTGAATTTTTTGTTACATTTTTCCCGCTTTCTAACCAGGCTCTTCTACTGTGATCCTGGTCAGATAGGTCAGTAGTGATAGCCAGGCACTGTCTAGTTCTTCTAGTCTCAGGTTAATGGATGCTGTGGTTCCTGTGGTCCATTAGTTATTTGGGCTAATTGTTTCCTTGAGTCTTTGGCTTTCTTCTTCCTTTGCTGTGGATGAAAAGAGACCGATAGTCGTATCTTAGATGGCAGCTTGCAAGCTTTTATGAGCCCCACATGTTACTTACCAAAGTAGGGTGTAGAGCGTTGTCTTTATGAACAATGTTATGCCAACTGACCTAGATGTCTCCAAGATTACGGTCCTTAACTTCATGACCAGTAACTCAGTCCCACAAATTGTTTGGTTATGTCTAGGATGTTTCCATGACTGTACCCTCTGTGTGCTCTGTTATATACACGAATATACATGCAACACTTACAAATATGTATGTAAAAATATTCACCGCCAAACCTATATATGCACGTGGGTGTAGTCCCATAAGCTCTCCCACACCTATTCAGCATACATGTCTACCTATGTATCCACTCATAAATTATTGTTTATTACTTTTGTTTCAGCATTGTATGTGTTATTCTATTTACCTTCATTGACTTTTACTTTTGTGCAACTCTTAATGTCTTCCCTTGCCTTGGTCGTGTTGTGCTGACTTCTCCCATATTGTGTACTGTCTTTCCCTTCCCCAAAGTTAACACGTGTCTACTCTCTAGTTAGTGATTTTTCCTCCCTTCCCCTTCCATCCCTGGTAACTATCAAAAAAATGTTTCTTTCTGTGTGTAAACCTTTTACTATTTATAATAGTGGTCTTAGGCAATATTTGTCCTTTTGTGATTGACTAACTTCTCTTATCATAATGTCCTCCAGATTCATCCATATTGTGAGATGTTTTGTGAATTCATCTTTGTTTATTATTACATAGTGTCCCATTGTGGGTATGTACCATAGTTTGTTTATCCAATCATCCATTGATGGGCACTTAGTTTGTTTCCATCTTTTTGCTATTGTGAATAATGTTGCAATGAACATGGCTGTGCATATTTCTATTCCTGTGACAGCTCTTATTTCTCTAGGGTATATACCTAGGAATGGAATTGCTGGATCATATGGTATTTCTATTTGTAGTTTTTTAAGGAAGTGCCATATCATTTTCCATAGATGTACTGTTTTGCATTCCCACGAGCAGTGTATAAGAGTTCCAGTCTCCCCACAACCTCTAAAGCCTTTGTTGTTTTCCATTTTTTTGATTAGTGCCATTGATGTCGGGGTAAGATGGCATCTCATTATAGTTCTAATTTGCGTCTCTCTAATGGCTAATAATCATGAGCATTTCTTCATGTGTGAATATCTTCTTTGGAGAAGTGTCTGTTCTTGTCCTTTTTAATTAGGTTGTTTATAGTTTTGTTTTTGAGGTGTGGAAGTTTTCTATAAATGTTAGAGATTAGGCCCTTGTTAAATATGTCATGGCCAAAAATTTTTCCCCCATCTGTAGGTTCTATTTTTACTCTTTTGGTGGAGACTTTTGATGTGCATAAGTCTTTAATTTTCAGGCTGTCCCAGTTATCTAGTTTATCTTCTGCTGTATGTGCATTTTTAGTTATGTATGGAATTTGTGCCATATATTAGGGCCTCTAGCATTGTCCCTATTTTTTCTTCCTTGAGCCTTATAGTTTTAGGTTTTATCTTTAGACCTTTGATCTTCTATTTTGAGTTAGTTTTTCAGTGTGGTGTGGTGTATGGACCTTGTTTCATTTTTCTGCAAATGGATATCCAGTTTTACTGCACCATTTGTTAAAGAGACTCTCTCTTACTCATTTTAATGAACTTTGATCCTTTGTCGAATTTCAGATGTCCATAGATGGATGGATTTATTTCTTGGTTCTTAATTCTGTTCTGTTGGTCTCTGTGTCTGTCGAGTACAGGCTGTTTTGATCACCATGGTTGTATAGTAGGTTCTGAGATCAGAGGGTGTGAGGCGTCCTACTTTTTTCTTCCTCAATAATGGTTTGCTTATCTGGGGCCTCTTTCCATATAAAGTTGGTGATTAATTTTTCCATCTCATTAATGAATGTTGTTGAAATTTGTGGTGGGATTGCATTATATTTGTAGATCGCTTTGGGTAATATCGACATTTTTATAATGTTAAGTCTTCCTATCCATGAATATGTTATGTTTTTCCATTTATGCACATCTCTTTTGTTTTTTTGCAATAGTGCTGTATAGTTTTCTTTATATAAATCCTTTATGTCTCTAGTCAGATTTATTCCAAACTATTTTATCTTTCTGAGGGCTATTGTAAATGATACTATTTTCTTGATCTCCGTTTCTTACTTCTGTTTGTTTGTGTAGAGGAATCCATCTGATTTGTGTATGTTGACCTGGTACCTTGCCACTTGGCTGAATTCTATTAGTTCCAGTAGCTTTCTTCTGGAATTTCTGGGATTTTCTATGTATATGATCATATCGTCTTCGAATTGGGGGAGCTTTACTTCTTCCTTGCCAGTTTGTATGCCTTTTATTTCCCTTTCTTACTCTATTGCTCTAGCTAGGACTTCCAGTACAATGTTGAATAAGAGTGGTGATAAAGGGCATCCTTGTCGGTTTCCCATTCTCAAGGGGAATACTTTCAGTCTTTCTCCATTGAGAATAATGTTGGCTAATGGTTTTGTAGTACAACCAGAATGCTCCTTAGAAGCAAGGTTGGAGAGACAACGTCTAACATACTTTGGACATGTTATCAGGAGGGGTCAGTCCCTGGAGAAGGACATCATGCTTGGTAAAGTACAGGGTCAATGAAAAAGAGGAAGACCCTCAATGAGACGGATTGACACAGTGGCTACAACAATGGGCTCAAGCATAACAATGATTGTGAGTATGGCACAGGACCTGGTAGTATTTTGTTCTGTTGTACCTAGGGTCGCTGAGTTGAAAACAACTCAACGACACCTAACAACAATTGGTTTTTCATATATGCCTTTAATTATGTTGGGGAATTTCCTTTCTAGTTCTACTTTGCTGAGAGTTTTTATCAAGAATGGGTGTTGGACTTTATTGAATGCCTTTTCTGCATTGATTGAGATGATCATGTGATTCTTTTCCTTTGTTTTATTATGTGGTGGATTATGTTGATTGATTTCTAATGTTGAACCATACTTGCGTACCTGGTATGAATCCCACTTAGTCATGATGTATTATTTTTTTGATACACTGTTGGATTCTATTGGCTAGAAATTTTTCAAGAATTTTTGCATCAATGTTCATGGGGGATATTGGTCTATAATTTTTTTGTGTGTTATCTTTGCCTACTTTTTGTATCAGGGTTACTCTGGCTTTGTGGAACGAATTTGGATATATCCCTTCCTTTTCTATGGTCTGGAATAGTTTGAATAGTATTGGTGTCAACTCTTCTCTGAATGTTTGGTAGAATTCTGCAATGACACCATCTGGGCCAGAGTTTTTGTTGTTGCTGTTGTTGGTAGTTTTTTATGTCCTGTTCAATTTGTTTCTTTTGTTATGGGTCTATTCAGGTTTTCTACCGCAGTTTGTGTTAGTTTGGGTAGGTAGTGTTTTTCTAGAAATTTGTCCATTTCTTCTGGGTTTTAAAATTTTCCATAATATTCCTTTATGATGCTTTTTATTTCAGTTGGTTCTGTTGTAATGTCACCCATCTTACTTCTTATGTGCCTTATTTTCATCTTCTTTTTTTTGTCAATTTGTCCAGTGATTTGTCTATTTCATTGATTCTGTCAAAGAACCAACTTCTAGTCTTGTTGATTCTTTCATTTCTGCTCTAATCTTTATTATTTCCTTTCTTCTGTGGCTGTGGGCTTCTTTTGCTACTCTTTTTCTATTTGTTCAAGTTGTATGGTTAAGCTATGGATTTTGACTCTGTCTTCTTTTTTGATGTGTGTGTTTATTGTTATAAATTGACCTCTGAAAACTGCTTTTCTTTTTCCCAAAAATTTTGATATGTTGTGTTTTCATTCTTGGAATTTTTTATTTAATTTTTAATTTCTTCTATTACCCAGTGGTTTTTAAGCAAGGTATTATTCAGTTTCCATGTATTTGATTTTTCCCCTTGTTCTTCCTGTTATTGATTTCTAATTTTATAGCATTGTGATCTGAAATTATTTCAATATTTTTGAATTTATTGAGGCTTTGTGGGCTCTGATATGGTCTATTCTGGAAAATGATCTATGTGCATTGGAGAAGAATGTCTACTGTGCTGTTGTTTGGTGGAGTGTATATGTTTACGAGGTCAAGGTACTTGATTATGATGTTTAGATTTTCTGTTTTTTTGCTAAATTCTTTCTAGTTGTTCTGTCCTTTATCAAAAGTGGTGTGTTAAAGTCTCCTACTATTATTGTGGAATTGGCTATTTCTCTTTTCAATACTGTTGGAGTTTATTTTATGTATTTTGGAACTGTGTCATTGGGTGCGCAGGTATTTACTATGGTTATATCCTCCTGGTGGATTGATCCCTTAATCATTATATAATGTCATCACTTGTCTCTTACGATGGAGTTTGATTTAAAGTCCATGTTATCGAGATTAATAGAACCACTTTTACTCTTTTTTGGTTAATATTTGCTTAATATATTTTTTCCATCCTTTGATTTTTAACCTCTATATGTCTTTGTGTCTAAGGTGCGTCTCTTGTAGGCAACATATTGATAGGTCATGTTTTTAGCCATTCTGCCACTCTCTGTCTCTTGACTGGTGCATTTTACCCGTATTCATTCAGAGGGATTGTCAATAGATGTGCATTTACTGCTGTCATTTTGTTGTGCTTTTTTTTAATGGTGTCGAGGTTTTTTTTTTTCCTGCTTATTTTCCTGTAACTAGTTCTTTTTGTTTATGGATTAACTTTTCATTTCCTTTGTTGCTCTTGAATTTGTGTTTACTGAGTCTTTATTGCTTTCTTCTTTTTTATGTTGGTAAGTTTATTAATTTTATTTGTGGCTACCCTGAAATTTACCTTTATATTCCTAAGTTTAAAACAGTCTGTTATATCTTGACATATGCTTGACTTCCTCTCCATATGGAAGTTCTGTAGCTACACCATTTATTTCCCCTTTTTATTTTGAAGTTGTTGTTTATGGATTGACATCTCTCGTTGCCTGTTTTCAGTCTTGTTGCTTTATTTAATTTTTGAGAATTCTTTGTCTTGGTTGGTATCTGGGTGATGTCGTCATGTGTCTTAATCTCAGATTGTTGTCTGATGTTTTGGTTCACTGCCTAAAAGACTCCCTTTAATATTTCTTGTAAGGTTGGTCTGGTTTTTACAAATTCCCTTAATTTCTGTTTATCCTGAAATGTCTTAGTTTCACTATTGTATTTGAGACGTAATTTTCCTGGATATATAATTCTTGGTTGATGATTTTTTTCTTTCAGGGTTTTATATATGCCATCCTATTGCCTTCTTGCCAACAAAGTTTCTGCTGGTAAATCAGTTTAGTCTTATTGGTTCCCCCTTTTAGGTGACAGTTTCTTTTTTGCAAGCTGCTGTCAGGATTTTTTCTTTGTTTTTGGAAAGTTTGACTACAATATGTCTTGGTAACTTTCTTTTGGGTTCCATTCTGTATGGGGTTCATTGAGCTTTTTGGATTAATATTTTCTTATCTTTCACCATATTAGGGAAATTTTCTGCCACTAAATCTTCAAAAATTTTCTCTGTGCTTTTTTTTGTCTCCTCCTGTTCTGGAATTTCTATTATACATAAATTATTTCTGTTGATAATGCCCTACATAATTTTATGTTTTCTTCATTCTTTTCTTCTGAATGTTTCTTAAACAAATTAGTGTCAAGAGATTTGTCCTCTATTTCCCTGTCTTAGTTCTGTCTTCCATTGATTCAATTCCACTACTATATGCTTCCACTGAGTTATTTATTTCTGAAATTTTATTGTTAATCTTCTGGATTTCTAGTTGTTTTTGTATGGTTTCTAATTGTCTATTTATTTAGTCTTTTGTCTTATATTGTTTTTCTGAATTCTTCTAGAGTTTTGTCTGTGTTTTCCTTGATCTCTTTCTTGATCTCTTGGAGGGTCCTATAAATAAATCTTTTGAATTCCTTATCAGTTAGTTCTATTAGCATTTCTTCCTCAAGAACGTTTTCTGGCCCTTTATTTTGGTCACTTGCTTGAGCTATCCTGTCCTGCTTCTTTATGTGACTTCATATTGTCTGTTGTCTCCTGGCACTAAGCTTTTATTATATTTTTTCTTGAGTATATGTTTGTTTGCTTCATCTTTTTTTTTTTTGATATATCCGTGTGAATGGGGCAGGCATGCTACTCTAGTTGCTAGTCTGGCAGCACTGGAGAGTTCACCACCTATTTCCAGGTGGCTAGGGCAGTGGCTGTGAGTGTGAGTGTAGGTATCTATTTACTGGTCATGCAGGACAGCTGAGAGAGGGCTGGGCAGACATTGGCTGTCATCTGTCTTCCAGCCAGTGGCACAGGGGTGAACAGTGGCACTCACTTAGTGGATAGGACAGCAGATGTGGTTGGTGTGGTGAGCTAGTGGGGAGTGTGCTCATCGCTGCTCACAGGGTCAGGAAGAGTGCAGTGAGTGGCAGGTGGATGTAAGAACATCCACACAATTGCCACTGCTCACTTGGCTGGAGGATGTCAGTGGCAGTTCGGTGAGGTTGCATGGTTGCTGCCATTCACTGGATCAGGGACTTGGGGTGGGTGAATGGCCTCTGCATGTGCAGTTGAACTGTCACCACTGCTTACCAGTTCAGGGGAAGTAGAGTGGGTGGCGAGTAGGTTCATGCACAGTCATGCAATCATCCCTGCTCATTGGGTCAAGGGGTGTGTGATGGGTGGGTGAGTGCACAGGAGCACTCTTACTGCTGCTTTTCTGCTGGGTAGAGTGGGTGGTGGATGGGGGTAGGTGAGTGAGAGGGGAACTCATATGATGATCTGTGGTCAAGTGGGGTGGCTGGGCTATGGGACTCTCCATCACTTCTGATAGGGACAGCGAGGAGGGGGAGTTTGTCCCTTAGACAAGTAGATGTGGGTGCTCAGGCACTTACCATCTGTTGCAGCCAGCAGTTGAGACCTACCCCTGACAAAGTGCAAGGAGGGACACCTGGAGTCTGGTCAGGTAGGGGACTTCCTGCTGGTACTCTGCTGATTCACCACCTCACGCGTACCACTCACCTTGGAAGTCAGGGATTGCTGCTCGTACTTATTCCTGACTCTGGATCCTGGCTCCCTCTGCTCTGTGGACAGCAGGATCCCTGGAATTCTTGCTCTCCTTTTTGTGCTTTCCTTCCTTAGATCCAGATCATGATCCGCTCACTTTGCTTCTCTCTGGGTGTGTTTCTACAGTTTATCTGTCTTTTATGGGAATGCCATGAAGTTGTCTTCCTTATTCCTAACCTGGGGTCGCTACTATCTCAAGATGGTCACATTGAGCTGGGATGGCTGTCAGAGCCCCTTCACTCTTTGTCACTCTTCTTTTGCTGTACTGGTTTTATTTTTTCTTCCAGATGGTGTTTGATTTAATTCTTTTTCCATTGTTTTTGATGATCAGGGTTCCTGGACTGTTACCTGCATCTATTTCACTTGGTTTCTCAGTATTTGTTGTAGAGGGAAGATATGATTCATCCAACTAAGCTGCCATCTTGTCTCAACTTTGACCTTTTGCTTTCTTCATGTATGATGTCCTTGATGTCATCCTACAACTCTTCTGGTCTTAGGCCATTAGTGTTCAGAACATAAAATCTATTCACTAGATGGTCTCTAAATTCAGGTGGTACATATTGAAAGTCATATTATGGCTCTCATGGACTTGTTTTAATTTTCTTCAGCTTCAGCTTGAACTTGCATATGAGCAATTGATGGTATGTTCTGCAATTGGTCCCTGGCTTTGTCCTGGCTGATGATATTGATGCTCTCTATTGTCTCTTACCACAGACATAGTTGATTTGATTCCTCCATTTCCGTCTGGCATGGTCCACGAGTATAGCCATTGTTTTTGTTGTTGAAAAAGGTATTTCTGTTGGATAAGTCAGTGGCCCTGCACAATTATATCATGTGATCTCTGGCACCATTTCTATTACCAAGGCTGTATTTTCCAATTATTGATCTTTCTTCTTTCTTTCCAACTTTTGTATTCCAGTCACCTGTAATTATCAATGCATCTTGATTAGAATATTTGATCAATTTTAGACTGTACCATTTTGTAAAAATCTTCAATTTCTTCGTCTTTGGCATTAGTGGTTACTTTATAAATTTAAATAATCTTGTATTAACTGGTCTTCCTTGTAAGCATATGGATATTATCCTATCACTGGCAGTGCTGTATTTCAGGATAGATCTTGAAATGTTCTTTTTGACAATGAATGCAACTTCATTCCTCTTTAATTTGTTTTTCCTGGCATAGTAGATCATATGCTTGTCTGATTCAAAGTGGCAAATACCAGTCCATTTCAGCTCACTAATGCCTAGGGCATCAATCTTCAAGCATTTTATTTTATTTTTGAGGACTTCCAATTGTCTTTGATTCATACTTCTTCATACTTATTCAATCTGTATGCTCCACAAATAATCCAAGAAGCTGGATTATATAAGGAAGAACACAACATCAGAATTTGTAGAAGATATTAACAGGCTGTGATATGCAGATACAACAACCTTCCTTGCCAAAAGTGAAGAGGACTTGAAGCACTTACTGATGAAGATTCAAGACCATAGACTCCAGTACGGTTTGCATCATGACATAAAGAAAGCAAAAATCCTCACAACTGGACCAATAAGCAACATCGTGATAAACGGAGAAAATATTGGCATTGTCAAGAATTTCATTTTACTTGGATAAACAATTAATGCCCATGGATATAGCAGTCCAGAAAGCCAATGATGTATTGCATTGGGAAAATCTACTGCAAAAGATCTCTTTAAAATTTTAAAAAGTAAAAATGTCACTTTGACGACTAAGATGTTCCTGACCTAAGCCTGGTATTTTCTATAGCATAACATGCATACAAAAGCGAACAATGAAAAATGAACATCAAAGAAGATTTGAATTATGGTGTTGGTGAAGAGTATTGAATATACCATGGACTGCCAGAAGAATGGACAAATCTGTCTTGGAGGAAGTTGCAGCAAGAATGCTCCTTGGAGCAAACATGGCAAGACTTCATCCCATTTACTTTGGACATGTTATCAAAAGAGACCAATTCTTGGTGGAGGACATCATTCTTGGTAACGTAGACGGTCAACAAAAAAGAAGACCCTCAATGAGAGTCTGAGAAGGAGCAGTGTGGATGGACTACAGGCAAGAGAGTGAGCAACCTGGTGCTCAGCAAAGAGATTTTATTAAGGAGGATGGTGTAATCAATGTGTTAAATGCTACTGATGGATGTGGTAAGATGAGGGCTGGGATATGACCATTGGATTTATCAGTTTGGAGGTCATTAGTGACCTTGAAGAGAGCAGCTCAATGCAACTACAGGGATAAAACCTTGATATCATCTGTGTTTAGACTTTGTTGCTTGTTGTCTTATGCCTTTGAGGTGATTTCAACTCATAATGACCCTATCTGTGACAGAGTAGAACTGCTCCATAGGGTTTTCATGGCTGTAATTTTTATGGCAGCAGATCACTAGGCCTTTTCTTCCATGGACTCAGTTTGTGGGTCAAACCACCAACATCTCAGTTACCATCTGAGTGCAAACTGTTTGCTCTACTCAGGGATTTTAAGACATAACCACTTGAATGGAGAGAGCTCAAAAAAGAATGGAAACAGAGTATTTGGGGTTGATGACTATTGATAGCTCTTTCAATAGGCTTTGTGGTAAAAGTAAAGAGTGAAACAAGACATAACTGGAAGAAGATGTGAGATGAAGAGACTTTTTTAAAATGATGTTTGCATGCTGACGGGAAATATGCTAAAGAGATATTAATCCTAATGAAAGAAGATTGCCAGGGCTTTCTTATATGGTGCTGCTGGGTGGGTTTGAAAAGCTAACCTTTAGATTAGTAGTCAAGTGCAAACCATTTGAACCACCTAGAAACCTTATAGTATGGAAAGGAAATGAAAAAAATTGAACAGATCATAAAAGTAGAAATCAATAACAGGAAGAACAAGGAAAAAAATCAAATCAATGTAAACTGAATAACACCTTGCTTAAAAACAACTGGGTAATAGAAGTCAAACAGGAAATCAAAAAATTTCTAGAATTAAATGAGAATGAAAACACATCATATTAATACCTTTGGGACACAACAAAGGAAGTGCTCAGAGGTCAATTTATAGCAATAAACACAGACATCAAAAAAGAAAAATGGGCCAAATTCAAAACATTAGCCCTACAACTTGAAAAAACAGAGAACAGCAAAAGTAGCCCACAGGCATCAGAAGAAAGGAAACAACAAAGATCAGAGCAGAAATAAATGAAATAGAGAACAGAAAAACAGTAGAAAGAATCAACAAGATCCAAAGTTAGTTCTTTGAAAAGATCAACAAAATCCATAAACCACTGGCAAAAATGACAAAAGAAAAATAGGAGAGGAAGCAAATACCCAATAATAAATAAGATGGTGGATATTACAAAGACTGAACTGAAATAAAAAGGATCATTACAAAACACTATCAAAAATTATATTCCAACATATTTGAGAATGTAGAGGAAATGGGCAAATTTCTAGAAACACACTGCCTACCTAAACTAACACAAACCAAGATAGAAAATCAGGACGGACCCATAACAAGAGAAGATATTGAAGAGGTAATTAAAAAAAAAAAAAAAAAAAAAAACTCCCAACAACAATAACCAAAAGAAAGAAAAGAAAAAAAGAAAAAAACCTGGCCTGAATGGGCTTTTCTGAATTCTACCAAGCATTCAGAGAAGAGCTAACACCAGTACTACTCAAACTATTTCAGAGCATAGAAAAGGTAGGAATACTCCTGAATTCATTCTATGAAGCCAACATAACCCTGATGCCAAAGCCAGGCAAAGACACTACAAAAAAAGAAAATTACAAACCAATATATCCCATGAATATAGATGCAAAAATTCTCATCAAAATTCTAGTCAATAGAATTCAGCATCATATCAAAACAATAATACACCAAGGCCAAGTGGGATTCATACCAGGTATGCAAGGATGGTTTAACATTAGAAAATCAATGTAATCCATCACAAAAATAGAAAAAAAAAATGAATTACAGGATCATCTGAAACAGAACAGGCATTTGATAACGTCCAACACCCATTTGTGATTTAAAAAATCTCAATAAAATAGGAATGGGGGGAAATTCCTCAATACAATAAAGGGCATCTATACAAAACCAGCAATCAACATCATTCTCAATGGAGAGAGGCTGAAAGTATTCCCCTTGAGAATGGGAACAAGACAAGGATGTCCTTTATCATCACTCCTATTTAACATTGTGCTGGAAGTCGTACCTAGAGCAATAAGGCAAGAAAAAGAAATAAAAGGCATCCAAACATCCAGAACAAAAACTATCCCTATTAGTAGCTGATGTGATTGTATACATAGAGAACCTCAAAGATTCCACAAGAAAACTACTGGAACTAATAGGTTCAGCAGAGTGGCAGCATACAACATAACAACCAAAATTCAAACCCATTGCTATCGAGTCGATTCTGACTCATACCAACCTTATAGAACAGAGTAGAACTGCCCCATAGAGTTTCCAAGGAGCAGTAGGTGGATTCGAACTGCTGACCTTTTGGATAGCAGCTGTAGCTCTTAACCACTGTGCCACTAGGGCTCCAGGATACAAGATAAACACAAAAATCAGTTTGATTCCTATATGTCAACAAACAGAACTTCAAAACGGAAATCAGGGGAAAACAAATTGTAATAGTCCCTAAAAAAATAAAATACTTAGGAATAAATCTAACCAGGGACATAAAAGGCCTACACAAAGAAAACTATAAAACACTATTGCAAGAAACCAAAAGAGACCTACATGAATGGAAAAGCACACCATGCTCATAGATTGGAAGACTCAACATTGTGAAAATGTCAATGCTACTCAAAGTGATCTACAGATATAATGCAATCTGGATCCAAACATAAATAGCATTTTAAATCAGATAGAAAAATTAATCACTGACTTTATATAGAAAAGAAAAGGCCCGGGATAAGCAAAGCATTATTGAAGAAAAAGAACAAAATAGGAGATTCCACATACCTGATCTCAGAGCCTACTATACAGCCACGGCAGTCGTAATAGACTGGCATTGGTACTGGTCTTCTCAATGAACGGTGCTGGAAAAACTAGATGTCCATTTGTAAAAAAATGAAACAAGACCCATACGCCACACCATACGCAAAAACTGACTCAAAATGGATCAAAGACCTAAGTATGAAACGTAAAATGATAAAGATCATGGAAGAAAAAATAGGGACAACACTAGGGGCCCTAACATGGCATAAATAGAACACAAACCATGACTAACAATGCACAAATACCAGAAGAGAAACTAGGTAACTGGGAGCTTCTAAAAATTAAATGCTTATGCTCATCAAAAGGCTTCACTAAAAGAGTAAAAAGAGAACCTACAGAATGGGAAAAAAAATTGGCTACAACATATTCCATAAGGGTCTAATCTCTAAAATCTATAGAACACTTCAACACCTCAACAACAAAAAGAAAAATAATCCAATTAAAAAATGGGCAAAGGATATGGACAGATACTTTACCAAAGAAGACATTCAGGCAGCTTACAGACATATGAGGAAAGGCTCATGATCATTAGCCATTAGAGAAATACAATTCAAAACTATAATGAGATACCACCTCACCCCAATATAACTGGCACTAATAAAAACAAACAAACAAACAAACAAACAAAAAAAAAACAACAGAAAATATGAATGTTGGAGAGTTTGTGGGGAAAATGGAACTCTTATGCACTGCTGGTGGGAATGTAAAATGGTAAAACCACTATGGAAAACAATATGGGGCTCCCTTAAAAAGCTAGAAATAAAAATACCATATGATCCAGCAATCCATTTCCTAAGAGTATACCTTAGAAAAATAAGAGCTGTCACATGAATAGACATATGCACACCCATGTTCATTGCAGCATTATTCACAATAGCAAAAAGATGGAAACAACCTAAATGCTCATCAACAGATTAATGGATAAACAAATTATGATACATATACACAATGAAATACTATACAACCATAAAGAACAATGATAAATCTGTGAAATATCTCACAACATGGATGAATCTGGAGGACATTATGCTGAGAGAAAAGTCAATTACAGAAGGACGAATATCGTATGAGACCACTATTATAAAAACCCCAGAGAAGGTTTATACACAGAAAAAAGACAATCTTTGATGGTTACTAGAGATGGCAGGGATGGGGAGGAGAAATCGCTAACTAGATAGTAGACAAGTACTAACTTTGGTGAAGTGAAAGAGAACATATAATGGAAGTCACACAACTTGAACGAAATAAAGTCAGAATTTTCCTAGACACATCCAAATAGCTTTAGTGATGGAGTTACCAGGGCTGAGAGCTGGGGACCATGGTCTTTGGGGCCATCTAGGTCAACTGGCGTAACACAGTTCATAAAGAAAATGTTCTACATCCTACTTTGGTGAGTAGCGCCTGGGTCTTCAAAGCTTGGGAGCGGCCATCTTGTACACATCTATTAGTCCCATCATGTTCGGAACAAAGGAGAACGAAGAAAAGCAAAGACACAAGGAAAATATTAGCCCAAAGGACTAATGAGCCACAAGAACCACAGTCTCATCCAGCTTGAGCCCAGAAGAACTAGATGATGCCAGGCTACCACCACCGACAGCTCTGACAGGATTCACAATAGAGGGTCCTGAACAGAGTGGGAGAAAAAGTGTATAATAAAATTCAAATTCACAAGAAAGACCAGACTTACTGGTCTGACAAAAATGGGAGTAACCCTGCAACTATGACCCCCGGACACCAGGCTAATCAGAACTGAAGCCACTCTCAAAGTCCACCTTCCACCCAAAGATTAGACAGGAGTACAAAACAAACAATAACACATGTGAGGAACGTGCTTCTTTGTTCAGTCAAGTATATGAGACCAAATGGGCAACACCTTCCTAAAGACAAAGATGAGAAGGCAGGAAGGGACAGGAAAACTGGATGAATGGACATGGAGAACCCAGGGTGGAAAGGGAAAAGGGGAAAACTAATCTGCACTAAAAACTTTCATCTAAAACACAATAAAATTTTTAAAAAATTCAAGAAGAAATGAGAAAGAATGGAGACTGAACGGACCTGGTAAATGAAGTATGATTGTGAGGTAGGATTAAGGACTCCCATGAGGTTAAAACTCATAGGGTCACTATAGGGTTGCTATGAGTTGGAATTGACTCGATGGCAACTGGTTTGGTTTTTACGTCGTTAAAAAAACACCAAACTAGTTGCCGTGGAGTAGATTGTGATTCATGGCTACTTCATGTGTGTCAGAGTAGAACTGTGCTTCACAGGGTATTCAATAGCTGTGATCTTACTGAAGTAGATAGATCACCAGGAATTTCTTCCTAGGCATCTCTGGGTAGACTTGAACCGTCAACCTTTTGGTTAGCAGCTACCTTGTTAACCATTTGCACCATCCAGGGACCCTTATGAGGTTAATGTTTATAAATTTGAGATAAGTCAGATTGGTTGTGTGTTTTTTCTGCAGCCACATAGATGTGGGGGCAGGCATGTGGAGGATTGGAGTTTTACCAGTTTTGGGATCTTGCCAGATGAATAGGATTAAATAAGGGAGTTCTTGATATGTGCAAGAGAGTCATCACAAAGAAGAATCATGGATTTAAGCTGGGTAAGGAGGGAACTAAGACTATGAGGAGCTCAGGGAGAGTGAAAATAAGATTTGTTAAAAGATACTTTTAGAAAAAGTTAAAATCATGAGATTTACAGATATAAGAAAAGACAAGTGTTAAATAATTTATTTTACTCATATGATATGAGGAAATCAGGCAGATGTTATAACTGGTTCAAAAGCAAAGTCAAAACAGTACAGATTTATATGAAGTAAAAGAATATTGAGATGAGTTGCAAATGGACAAATTTTCCTATGTGTAATAAATCCTACCTTTATGATTTTAATGAGGCAGGATTAGAGCCAGTTATGTTAATAAGACAGGACTCAATATACAAGATTAGGTTGTAACTTGAGTCAATCTCTTCTGAGATATAAAATAGAGAAACAAGCAGAGAGACAGGGGGAACACATACCACCAAGAAAGCAGTGCCAGGAGAAGAATGTGTCATTGAATCCAGAGTTCCTGCACTGAGAAGTTCCTAGACCAGGGAATGACTGAATACAAGGACCTTGCTCCAGAGCTAACAGAGAGAAAAATCCTCCCTCTGGAGTTGATGCCCTGAATGCAGACTACTGCTAGTCTAGTACTACCACTAGACTGTGAGGGAATAAAAGTCTGTTTGTTAAAGCCATCCACTTGTGGTATTTCTATTATAGCGCCACTAGATAACTAAGACACATATCTATCAGTTACTTACAATTTACAAAGAATTGAATATTAGCTCAAAGATAGGGAATGAAGGCTAAAATCTGATAGGATATGTCATAGATGATGCATAGTTTTCTACTGAAATGAATTTATGTTTCTACAGATTTTAGATCCTAATGAAGGCTAAATATTGTCAGTGATGGCACATCACATGGAGTGAGCTGCACAGCTCTTAGAAGCAGCCAAGAATGGAAAGCTTGAAACTGCAATGAAGGAAAATCTGTGGTTATTTTCTAATGACATGTCCAGGGTATGACTATGAAAGTGAGTGATAACCTTAGGTTTTGGAATGAAGGATAATCCGTGGAAAGATCATCTATGGGCATATTGAAATGATTAGAAATTGTGACAGGAGTAGAGCTGAAGTATGTCACAGTGAGCCAGGAACTAAAATGTTCAAGAGAGGAGGAGGAGAGATGCCTGGCTGCAAAATGCCTGATGGTACTGGATGATGTAGTCTACTGACACTGAATATAGAGGTTTTTTTATTTTTAATTTTTTCAGTACGAGATCTAAAGGAGGTCTAGAAGTGACGATTAAAAGGCAGTAGAAGCAAGTGCTTGAGAAGGCTTCTGGGAAGAATTGTATTCAGTGGAGAGAGGCAAAAGAGCTAGAAGGCTGAGGGCACACTCAGAGAGAAGGAGGCTAAGGGAAATTTCAGTGGTTGGGAATGGGTGAGAGTTGGGGAGGAGGGACTCCATTTTATCTACTGTACTTTAGAAATCTGAGTCCTTCATCTCTCAAGTCTCCCATATGTTTGTTTTGTTGCTTTTTGCAGATGACATATTTTAAAATTCTTCTAATGATTAAAAAAAAAAAGACACCCATTTACTGCTCCTCAATTTTGCACTAGCAGTCTTTTTATCTTACTAAAAGTGTTTTGGGAATAATGTAATTTGCATTACTTCTATCACAAAGACAGGCAGAGATCTAATATTTTCTCATCCCTGGATGTTTTCTCTAGAATTAAATTTGAGCAGGGAAGCAGGGAGTAGGAATGCTCAGGAGATAGTGGCTCTAGCCTTTGGTCTAGAGAGGTGGTTCTGTTTGCAGGCAGCAGTAAAAGCATTCAGGAGATGTGTTTGAGGTCTGATTGGGGGGTATCAAATGAGACTGCAAGTGACCAAGGACTGTGGCCCAGAGTAAGGGCTGAGAGATGATTTAAAGGAATTGAGTGGGAAGAGAAAGAGATCTGTTCTCTTTTGGAGACAGAGGAGTCCCAGCTGTTGATTTTTTGACTACTTCATGCCAACTTTTTTTTCCTAATTAAAAATCCTGTCGTAGTGGAAACACTGGGCAGATAGTTCAACAGATATCAAAACAAAAGATTTACTGAAGGAATAATTTCAGTAAATTCAGTCAATTCACGTGGCATTTAAGTCAGCTGCAGGCAGAGCAATGAGATATTTAACAGGCAGGTTAAACAAACACAAATGAGTTCACATGAAAGCAGTTTCAAAGGAAGGAAGGTAAATTTACAAGGGGTGATTTAAACTATAAACTTTCTTAACATCAATTTCTAGTCTAACGCAAATCTCTCATTCTTGATATCATTTGACTAAGGCAACATTTCTAAAATGAAACATATAAACATTCTTGATGTGGAGGTTTGGTGATATATTGCAGGCTGAGTCAACTTAATTGGAGTCTTTGAAAAGAGAGAGGACTAAATCGGCTCTTAGTCTAGTCTTTTGAAATGCAGACATTGCTTATTCAATTAAGCAGGAGTGAGATAGACCCCAGGTATCTGCTGAGGAAATTACCTGAAAATAGTTAAGACAGCAAGTTTATTTACCTAAGTTAAAGCATGACTCTCTACATTTTTCCTTTACAGATAGTCAAAACTTTTACAGCTGTCATCTGCTTCTTTGTTCTAATAAACTTAGTTTCTACCTGGTTACCAATTTACAAAGACCTAGCAGATTGCAGTGGAAAAATCCCAGTGAATGAAAATTACTTTGGGAGTGAGAATGAGGATAAACTTGACATCTACTTGTCTTGGCTACAGAGTTATTTATAGGTTCTAACTTCATTTAATACATCAGTAAGGAGCCTTCTCTGGGGCCAGCTGCCTAAAATCCTTAATAGGCACTGGGCTTTTGTTTTTCAAACAGTAAAACCTTGACAAAAGGCCTAACATTTTCTTAGAAGAGTAGAAATTGAAATTATCAGTTTAATTCAGAATGGAGATTTTAATTTTAGGTCTGAAGCCACCTGATTCAGATACACTAGTGCCTCTGATTCTAAAATTTGCATACACAAAACAAATAAACAAAACAACAGTCCCTGTGATCAAACCAAAAACTCATTGATGTTGATTTGACTGAGTCATGGTGACACAGGCAAAAGGCTGTGTTTATAGAGCTCAGATCAGCAGGGCTGAGCCCAGGGTGGGGTTGTGTTGAGGGGACATTTATTATGACAGTGAAATTATTAGAACATTGGGTTGTGGATAAAAATCTTGCAAACTGAATTTTTTTCTTTCCCAAATTTTATTTTTTAATTTTTTTTGTAGATGAGAATATGCATGGCAAACACATCTATTCAACAGTTTCTACATGTACAGTTTAGTGACACTGTTTTCATTCTTCTAGTTGTTCAACCATTCTCACCCTCATTTCTGAGTTGTTACTCCCTTATTAACATAAACCTACTGCCCCATAAGATTCCTATCTAATCTTTCAGGTTGCTGTTGTCAATTTAATCCTAAAAAGATAGTTCTTAAAAGAGCATAATGCTCAAGGCAGACCTTTTTTACTAGTTAAGCTAAACTATTGTTTGGTTTTAAGATGACTTTAGGGGATATTTTTAGTTTAAGGTTTAAAGATTATCTCAGGACAATAGTTTTAGGGCCTCATCCACCCTGCATGGCACCAGAAAGTCTAGAATCTATGAGAATTTGAAGTTCTGTTCTGCATTTTCTGCCTTTTGAACAGGAATCTGCTATGGAATCTTTGATTAAAATGTTCAGTAATGGTAGCTGGGCACCATTCAGTTCTTCTGGTCTCATGGCAAAGGAGGCAGTTGGTCACACATTCCATATCCTCCTATTCTTGACTATCCTTCTTCCTCTGTTGCTCCAGGTGAATACAGACCAATTGTTGTTCTTTGGATAGCCATTGGCAAGCTTTTAAGATATGCACAGGAGGTAGAACAGAAGCATTATACATGTTACTTCGTCAATTAACTGGGATGTCCTATGAAACTATAACCCTAAACCTCCAAACAAGGAACCAAATCCCATCAGGTGTTTGTACATAAGCAGCCTCAGCAGCACTCTTTTTTTGTCATTGTTCTAAATACATATATCACACAACTATTGCCAGTTCAACTTTTTTTTCCCCTTAAAAAATTTATACATACATTGTTATGTGACTCTAATTACTCTCCCTATACTGTGACAGCACACTCCTCCTTTCCACCCCTGATTCCCCATGTCCATTCAACCAGCTCCTAACCC
>NW_004444252.1:1059740-1061604 GCF_000243295.1 Trichechus manatus latirostris
TGTTAGTTTAAGTAGGTAGTGAGTTACTAGAAATTTGTCCATTTCCTGAAGGTTTTTAAATTTGTTAGAGTAAAATTTTTCATAGTATTCTGTTATGATTCTTTTAATTTCAGTTGGATCTGCTGTGATATTTCCCATCTCATTTCTTGTATGTGTTATCTGCTTCCTCTCCTGTTTTTCTTCTGTCAGTTTGGCCAATGGTTTATTGGTTTTGTTGATCTTTTCAGGAACTAGCTTTTGGTCTTGTTAACTCTTTCAATTGTTTTTCTATTCTCTATTTCATTTAATTCTGCTCTTTTATTATTTCCTTTCTTCTGGCACCAGAGGGCTTCTTTTGCTGCTGTCTTTCTACTTGTTCCAGTTGTAGGGTTAATGTTTTGATATGGCTCTTTCTTCTTTTTGGATGTGTGCATTTATTGCTATAAACTGACCTCTGAGCACTGCTTTTGCTGTGTCCTGAAGGCTCTGGTAGGATACGTTTTCATTGTCGTTTGAGTCTATGAATTTCTTTATTCCATCCTTAATTTCTTCTATAACCCAGTAGTTTTTGAGCAAGACGTTGTTCAGTTTCCATGTGTTTGATTTTTTTTTTCCTTGCTTTTTCTGTTGTTGATTTCTACTTTAATGGCTTTATGGTCAGAACAGATGCTTTGTAATATTTCGATGCTTTGGATTTTGTTAAGGCTTGCTTTATGGCCTAATAGGTGGTCTATTCTGGAGAATTTTCCATGAGTATTGGAAAAGAAAGTATACTCAGCTGCTGTTGGGTGGAGTGTTCAGTATATGTCTACGAGATCAAGTTGGCTGATTGTAGCATTTAGCTCTTCTGTGTCTTTGTTGAGCTTTTTTCTGGATGTTTTGTCCTTCACTGAAAGCAGTGTTTTGAAGTCTCCTACTACTTTTGTGGAGTGTCTATCTCTCTTTAGAGTTTGTTTTATGTATTTTGGAGCTCTGTCTTTGGGTGCATAAATATTTATTATAGTTATGCCCTCCTGGTGTATTTACCCTTTAATCATTATATAGTGTCTTTCCTTATCCTTTGTTGTGGATTTTACATTAAAGTCTATTTTGTCAGAGATTAATATTGCCACTCCTGCTCTTTTTTGAGTGTTGTTTGCTTGGTATATTTTTTTTCCATCCTTTGAGTTTTAGTTTGTGTCTTTAAGTCTAAGGTGTGTCTCTTGTAGGCGACATATAGATGGATTGTGTTTTTTTCTCCAATCTGCCACTCTCCGTCTCTTTATTGGTGCATTTATTCCATTTACATTCAGTGTGATTATTGATAGGTATGAGTTTAGTGCTGTCATTTTGATGTCTGTTTTTGTGTGTTGTTCAGTTTCTTTGTTCCACTTAATTTTCCCTGCTGAGTCGTTTTTCTTTATGTATTTTCTTTTCATCTTTTTCACTGTTGTTGATTTTGTGTTTGCTAAGTCTTTATATTTTTCTAGTTTTTTATTTGGACTTGTAGGATTGTTAGTCTCCTTTGTGGTTACCTTAATATTTACCCCTATTTTTCTAAGTTTATATCAGTCTTTTATTTTTTTATATTGCCTTGACTTCCTCTCCACATGAAAAATCCATGTCTACATTTTTTAAGTCCCTCTTTTTTGTTTTAGTGTTTTCATCTTTTACATAATGACATCTGTTTCCCTATTTTCAGTGTTTTAGCTTTGATTTCATTTTGTGACTTCCCTATCTGGGTTGATATCTGGTTGCTCTGTCCTGTGTTCTAGGCTTGGGTTGTTATCTGATGTTACTGATTTTCCAACCAGAGGACTCCCTTTAGTATTTCTTGTAATTTTGGTTTGGTTTTTGCAAATTCCCTAAACTTCTGTTTATCTGGAAATGCCCTAATTTCACTATC
>NW_004444252.1:1062148-1067810 GCF_000243295.1 Trichechus manatus latirostris
AATTCTGACTTCCATTGCCTCAATTCTGCTCCTATGACTTTCTATTGAGTTGTCTAATTCTGAAATTTTATTGTTAATCTTCTGGATTTCTGATTGCTATCTCTCTATGGATTCTTGCAGCCTGTTAAATTTGTCATTATGCTATTCTCTGATCTTTTTAATTTCCTCTCTTACGTGTTCTGCATTTTGCTTAATTTCCTTTCTAATTTCTTAAAAAGTTCTGTGTATTAATCTTTTGCATTCTGCCTATGGGAATTCCAAGAAATTTACCTACTCTGGAAAATTTCTAGATTCTTTATTTTAGGAGCTTGCTGAAGCCATCAAGGATTGCCTCTTTATATGATTTGATGTTGGCTGTTGTCTTTGAGCCATCAATAAGTTATTGTATTTATTTATTTTATGTTTGTTTACTATGTCCTAGCTTTTTGTTTTGTTTTGATATGCGCAAATAGGCTGCTCTTGTGAGCTAGTTTGATTATTGGCACTTTGAAGCTCTAATGTTCTGTCATCTCGTGGTTAGATCTGTTACTAGGTGTGTGAGCTCAGGAGCCTGCTCACTCCTCCTGTATGGATTCAACGCAGGTGCCTAGGTAGATAGCCACCAAGTGTGTGGTGTAGGCTCTCACTTACAGTCCTAGACAGGCATGGGTGATTGATGTAGGCACAGACATCTGGCTGCAGCAGGGCGACACACTCTGAGCAAGGCAGGGGGCTGAAGGCCACCCACGAGTGTCCAGGAGGAAGGTGTGTCCCTGTTCCCTAGAGCGCGTAGGTGGGTGGGTTTTGCAGCTGGACAATGAGCACCTAATGCTGTTGGCTGTAAGGACTGAGGGGCACCTCTTATTCATGGGCCCCTCTCACAGGTGGCTAGGTGGTGTGGGTGGAGCCACCAGTCCTCAGGTCCCTGACGTGTGTAGGTGAAGACCCTGCTTAATGAGCAGAGCAGTGTCAAATGTCAAGAACCTGCCACTTCACAGCTGAAACAGTTGAAGTTATGGTTCCAGTATATACCCTGCTGTACTGCTGTAATGAGGGCCTACGCTGTTGAGATGGGCCCACACAAGTCTATGCAGGGAGAAAGGCACTCAAAGTCTGTGGATCCCTTATGCTTGTGCCTAGGCAAAGGAGCTGTGCCTGTCTGGGTTCCTGGCTTAGGGGAGCCAACCATTTATTTTTATCCCTTTTTGTTAATTTGTTCACTCTCCAACGCAGGGAGAATGGCTCCAGGAGTGTGATGGATCCTACTTCCAGCTCTGGGGACTTGGCAATTGCTGAAGCCAGTCAGGGACCCAGTGCAGAGTGGGGAGCAGGGAGGTAAATGGGAGAGAGGTATTTCCCTAAGAGGGGTGTTTTTGATCTGCGTAGTAAGCCATACACAAATACTTATCTTTCGTGGAGGGCTGCTCCTCACTGGTTCTGCATGGCTGTGTAGACTCTCTGGCGTGGGTCTCTTCCGGTGCAGAAGATGTGCCTCCCAAGCTTGGCTGCTTGGCTGCCTTGCTGCTCACCTAGGAGCTGATCAGGCCTGAAGGGCTAAGGCTCTCTCCAGGCCAGGTCTGGCAACTCCTCACTGCTTCTGAACTGTTCACTCCCTCCCGCTGCCACTCAGTCCTGTTCCTCAACTCTGCCTTTGATGTTCAGGGCTCCCAAATTGCCATATATAATGGAATCACATTTTTTTTTTTTTTTGGATCTTTGTTGTAAGAGGGTCTACTGGAAGCGTCTGACTACTCTGCTGTCTTGGCCCTGCCAGCCAATTCAACTTTTTAAAGATGTACAACTTATTGACAGTAATTACTATAATCAGCTGAGCAACCCTTAATGCAATTTTTCCACGACTCTTACCCCCACCCCTCCCTCCTACCCCTAGTAATCACTAATAAACTTTGGCCTCTGTATATTTGCCTTTTCTTGTCCTTTTATATAAATGAGATCATACAATATTTGTCCTTTTGTGATTGGCTTATTTCACTCAGTATAGTGTCTTCAAGCTCCGTCCAAACTGTAACATGTATCAAGAGTTCATTTCTCCTACTGGCTGAGTAGTATTCCATTGTATGTATGTACCACATTTCGCTTATCCGTTCATCTGTTCATGAGCATTTAGGGTGTTTCCACCTATTGGCTATTGTGAATACTACCGCAACGAACATTGGTGTGTAAGTCTCTTTTTGAGTCTCTGCTTTAAAATCTTTTGAGTATATACTTAGGAGTCGAATTTCTGGGTCATATGTTTGTTCTATATTTAGATTTTGAGAAACTGCCACACTCTTTTCTACAACGGCTGTACCATTTTGCACTCCTACCAGCAAAAGATAGGGGTTCCAATTTCCCCATATCCTCACCAACATTTGTTATTATTATTATTATTTAAATCTTTGCAATCCCAGTGGGAGTGAAATGATATCTCATCATGATTTTGATTTGCATCTCTCTGAAGGGGAAACCTTGGTGGCATAGTGGTTAAGAGCTACGGCTGCTAACCAAAAGTTCGGCAGTCTGATTCCACCAGGCACTCCTTGGAAACCCTATGGGAGCAGTTCTACTCTGTCCTATAGGGTTGCTATGAGTCAGAGTCGACTTGATGGCAACGGGTTTGTTTTAGTATTGGTGATGGCTAATGATGTTTAACATCTTTTCATGTGTTTGGTGGACATTTGAATGTCCTCTCTGGTAAAATATCTATTCCAGTCCTTTGCCCATTTTATGATTGGGTTGTCTTCTTGTTGTTAACATGCTGAAGTTTTATATATATTTTACTTATTAAATTCTCGAGCCATATATGTTTGCTGCACTTTTCTTACTTACTTTTTGAATATGGCAGCTGTTGTTGTTAGGTGCCATGGAGTTGATTGCAACTCATAATGACCCTATGTACAACAGAATCAAACACTTTCCAGTCCTGCACCATTCTGACAATCATTGTTATATTTGAGCCTATTGTTGCAACCACTGTGCCAATCTATTTCTTTGAAGGTCTTCCTCTTTTTCGCTGATGCTTTACTTTACCAAGTATGATGTCCTTCTCCAGGGACTGGTCCCTCCTAATAACATGTCCAAACTATGTGAGATGAAGTCTTGCCATCCTCACTTTAAGGAGCATTCTGACTGTACTTCTTCCAAGATAGGTTTGTTTGTTTTTTGGCAGTCCATGGTATATACAATATTCTTCACCAACACCATAATTCAAAGGTATCAATTCTTCGGTCTTCCTTGTTCATTTACAGCTTTCAAATGCATACGAGGCAACTGAGAATACCATGGCTTGGGTGCACCTTAGTCTTCAAAGTGACATCTTTTCTTTTTAAAACTTTAAAGAGGTCTTTTACAGCAGATTTGTCCAATGCAATATGTCCTTTGATTTCTTGACTACTGCTGGTATGGAAGTTGATTGTGGATCCAAGTAAAATGAAATGCTTGACAATTCAATATTTTCTCCATTTATCATGATGTTGTTTATTGGTGCAATTGTGAGAATTTTTGTTTTCTTTACGTTGAGGTGCAATCCATGCTGAAGAGGACTTGAAGCACTTAGTGATCTTTATCAGTAAGTGCTTCAAGTCCTGCTCGTTTTCAGTGAGCCAGGTTGTGTTATCTGCATAGCGAAGGTTGTTTATGAGTTCTTCCTCCAGTCCTGATACCTTGTTCTTCTTCGTATAGTCCAGCTTCTTGGATTATTTGCTTAGCATACAGATTGAATATGTATGGTGAAAGAATACAACTCTGATGCACTTCTTTTCTGATTTTAAACCACTCAATATCCCCTTGCTCTGTTTGAATAACTACCTCTTGGTCGATGTACACGTTTCACATGAGCACAATCAAGTGTTCTAGAATTCCCATTGTTTGCAACGTTAACCATAATTTGTTATGATCCATACAGTAGAATGCCTTTACATAGTCAGTAAAACACAACAATACTTCTTTCTGGTATTCTCTGCTTTCAGCCAAGATCCATCTGACATCAGCAATAGTATCCATTATTCCATGTCGTCTTCTGAATCTGGCCTGAATTTCTGGCAGCTCCCTATTGATGTACTGGTGTAACCATTTTTGAATTATTTTCAACAAAATTTTACTGTGTATAATACTAATGATATTGTTCAATCATTTCTGCATTTTTTGGATCACCTTTCTTTGGAATGCGCACAAATATGGATCTCTTTCAGTCAGTTCCGATTAGCTGTCTTCTAAATTTCTTGGCATAGATGAGTGAGTGCTTCCAGTACTGCATCTGTTTGCTGAAATATCTCAGTTGTTATTCTGTCACTTCCTGAAGACTTGTTTTTCACCAGTGCTTTCAGTGCAGCTTGGACTTCTTCCTTCAGTGCCATAGGTTCTTGATCATATGTTACCTCATGAAATCGTTGAACATTTACTAATTCTTTTTGGTACAGTGATTCTATGTATTCTTTCCATCTTCTTTTGATGCTTCCTGCATCACTTAGTATCTTGCCCATAGAATCCTTCAATATTGCAACTCAAGGCATGAATTTTTCTTCATTTCTTTCAGTTTGAGAAATGCTGTCCATGTTCTTCTGTTTTGTTTTTCTAACTCCAAGTCTGTACATTTCATTGTAAGACTTTGCTTTCTCGAGCTTCCTTTTGAAATCTTCTGTTCAGCTCTTTTACTTCATCATTTCTTTCATTTGCTTTAGCTACTCCGTGTTCAAGAGCAAGTTTCAGAGTATTTTCTGACATCCATTTTGGTCTTTTCTTTCTTTCTTGTCTTTTTAATGACCTTTCAATGTCCTTGATGCCATCTCACAACTCATCTGGTCTTTGGTCATTAGTGTTCAATTGGTGAAATCTGTTCTTGAGATGGTCTCTAAATTCAGGTGGAATATACTCAAGGTTGTACTTTGGGTCTCGTGAACTTGTTTTAATTTTCTTTGACTTCAACTTGAACTTGCATGTGAGCAATTGACGGTCTTCTGCAGTCAGCCCCTGGCCTTGTTCTGGCTAATGATATTGAGCTTCTTTGTTGTCTCTTTCCACCTATGTAGTCGGTTTGCTTCCTTTGTATTCCATCTAGCGAGTTCCATGTGCATAATCACTGTTCATGTTTTCAAAAAAGTGTATTTAAAATGAATAAGTCGTTGGTCTTGCAAAATTCTATTATGCAATCTTTGCTGTAATTTATATCACCAAGGCCATACTTTCCAACTACTGGTCCTTCTTTGTTTCCAAGTTTCAAATTCCAATAACCAGTAATTATCAACGCATCTTAATATGGCAATCATGGCTACCTGTTGTCTAGGATTCTCTGCCAAAACTAAGATGTAAATAGTGACGTGGAGCTGATGATTTTTGCTTGACTATCGCCTGAATGTGCTAATGCGGAACCTGTACATAGACCAAGAAGCAGTCGTTCGAACAGAACAAGAGGATACTAGGTGGTTTAAAGTCAGGAAATGTGCGCAGTCAGTGCTGTATCCTTTCACCATACTTATTTGTTGCAGCGGCGATGGTAATTGGGATGGCGAAGACAGTAACCAACTGCACAACTCTTACAGAGAAGTGGGGCCAGGAGGGTCACTCTGAGGAGTCGACCCAGCTTCAGTCCCAGGAGTTTATTTTATAGTCAATACAGCAAGCAATAAAGCAATTAACAAAACAATGGGCTTTGGGTGTGGGCAAGGGAGAAGGAATTCAGGTAAAC
>NW_004444252.1:1068225-1069745 GCF_000243295.1 Trichechus manatus latirostris
TGAGTAACACCTGGACTTAGTCGCCTAGATGGCGGCTATGGCAAGCTCTTTAAACTCACGGGGCTGGTTTTCTACCGGATACCATCTGGTTCTTCGCCAGGTTGTTACTTAATGCCTGGGCTTAAGTCTCCTAGATGGCGGCGTAGCAGGCTCTTTAAACTCACGGTGCTGGTTTTCCACCGGATACCATCTGGTTCTTCACCAGGTTCTTAAGTAAGAGCAATGCTCTTATCAATTGCATAGCCAGAGTGAGCGGACTCAATGTGCCTTTCAGGTGTGTAAGACAATAGAGGATGATCTTATGAGGATAATATAATCCTCTGCACTATAATATCCTGATTGTTGGACCCTTGGGTTTCCTCTGACTCTCATTTTGTCAGGTAAACACTAACTTTTAACATCCACTAAAATTATTATTCTTAAAGGCTTAAAGATTTATAAAGGCTCAAAGATTCATTAACAATCAAACAAACATTGATTTACACAAATTCACTATTAATTGGAAAGGAATCATCCGAATTGGAAACCTATCTATGCAGAAGTATCTAACTAGGAGAAACAGAAAATATAGAGGAATTTACATGTAACAAATTTTCATTGGGAGCTTACTGATTAACGAAATACAGGTAATTACTGATTATCAAAATAATAGCATAGGAAGGGCCTTCTTAAGAGGAGGTCTTTATCTTTCCCGTCTCTTGTTTATGTAACTGGTAGCGAATGGTCCAGGCGAGGAAGGCTGACTTCTGTTGGTGATGAGAGGCTCTCAGGGAGTAGAGACAATGGATAACTGCTATAAAGAGGCACAAAACTGTTAAACATCCTATAGCAAAAAGGATCCAGACACGGAGATTGAGTCCAGAGAACCAATGTGTGGGATTGAGCCAGTAGGCAAAATCATTAAGTGTATTAAGTGTAGCTTTATTAGATTCTGATTGTGATCTTAAGAGCTGTTCCTGTAATTGAAATTGCAATTTTTGAATATCACCTTTCGATGGAGAAGCGAAGATAGCCAAAAGATTATTTTTAACATCCTTCCAGGACTCATTATATGGAAGGGCTGTAACACAGTCCCATAGGGCTTCTTGTTGTTCTCCAAGCCAAAGGATTGAGGCTTCTAAAGCACCCAGACGCTTGAGGATCTCTTGATCAATATGTACCATAGTCTGCATTTCAGAAGTAACATTTTGCATATAAGTGTTAAACTGTTGGGCGGTTTGAATGGATTGAGAAAGAGCCACGGCAGCAGTAGCAGCTGTAGCAGCCGTAGCGGCAATAGCAGTGGCTGTAATAATAGAAGCGATAAGGATTCTCAAAAATCTTTCAGTCCGCATTTTCTGTAATGCGTTAACAACCTGAGCAAGAGGGGAACTATCTTGCCAGGGGCGTGTAAGGTTAACAGGTAGCCAAAGGTGGCTTCTTTGGCAGAGAACTAATACAGAACTGATATTAAGAGTAGAGACATTTTGTCTAGATAAACATGGTGTAATCCATGTACAGCCACTGGATAAAGTTAATTG
>NW_004444252.1:1072819-1100970 GCF_000243295.1 Trichechus manatus latirostris
GGACTCCAGGTTGAAGAGGTCCCATAGGGATGAGGCGCTGGTTAATAGCCCTTAAGTCTTGTAGGAGTCTCCATTTGTTAGACTTTTTAGGAAAGCAAAAAATAGGTGTGTTCCAAGGGCTACAAGAAGGTTGGATGTGTGCGGCTTCTAATTGTTCATGAACAAGTTTTTCTAGATGTTTTAACTTCTCTTCTTTAATGGGCCACTGCTCAACCCAAACAGGGGGGCCAGATATCCAAGTTAACTTTAGTAAAGGGTCTGTGTGAGCAGTGGCCTCTACAAAAAATCCTGAGAAGTGCCAATCTGAACATTCCACTGAGAAAGTAGATCTCATCCCCGTAATGTAACAGGCAAAGGGAGAATAAAAAGGCTGATAGAAGCAGACTGTCCATCAGGGCTATAACAAATAACTGGAAATGCGCTTTGAAAAGGACATTGTACTCCTCCAACCCCGGTCAGGGTTTTAGTAGACTGTGTTTTAGGCCATGAAGAAGGCCAAGTATCAGAGGAGAAAATAGTTACATCTGCTCCAGAATCTACCAATCCTTTAAACATGCGATCATTGACCCAGACAGTGAGATATGGTCGAGAAGATTGTAATTTGGTGACCCAGAAGGCATCTGTGTGATATGAACCCTCCCCCCGCCCTGGTGTAGTACGGGCGGAGGGGACAACAAAAGGGAGTAAAAGCAGTTGTGCTATTTTGTCAGAAGGGGTAATATTCCAATAAGACAGACTGGAGACCATAATCTTTATTTGACCGTTATATTTAGAATCTATTACACTAGGATGTATAGTTAGCCCTTGAGATGTAACTTCCGAAAGACCCAGTAAAAGTCCCATATAACCCCGAGGCAGGCGTCCCCAAACTTGAGTTGCAATAAGAAAAACTTTTCCTGCCTCGTCTATTATAGCCCCTTCTGCTAAAGGTAAATCTAGTCTTGCACTTTCTTCTATAGTCGCCTTTAAATCATTAATCTGTAGGCGCTGTTGTTTGGAATCTATGCTGCAATTTCTACATTCCATGCTTAAGGGCTCTCTGGATTTTTCGGGGGGCGAGAGCTCTCGCCCCTCCTCTCGTTTCCCAACAAGAGGTTTCCTTGATTGTCAAATTGAGATCTACATTGATTAGCCCAATGAAAACCTTTGCCACAGCGAGGACATTTTCGAGATGGAAGTTTAGTATTGGCATTTTTATTTTTTGAGCTGTGACAGTCTTTCTTAAAATGTCCAGGCTTACCGCACCCAAAACAGGTAGCAGTAGATGGACGGAGGGCTGCTGCTAAAATCTGAGCTTTATGGGTCCCTGTGTCGACATTTTGGCATGCTTTGATCATATCAGCCAGACTAGGATCTCTTGCCTTCAAGGGAGTTAAAACAGCCTGACAGTCAGAATTAGCATTTTCATAAGCAAGCTGGAGACAGAGGACTTCAGCCGCCTGTTGATTATCAATTTGTTGGGAGATAGCTGTTTGAAGGTGGTTAACAGAATCAATATAAGGTTCGTTCGCTGCCTGACGAATAGCAGTGAAGGAACAGTAGGCGTTCTGGAATCAGGGATTTTACTCCAAGCCTTAGTAGCAGCAGCAGAGGCTTGTGTGAATACCTGTTTATTCATCTGACTCTGTGCCTGCGGCGTAGTGTAATGCCCTTGTCCCAAAAGCATATCAATATCAACAGGAATATTACCGTCTATGTTATCTATTGCACGGAGGCGACAATGTTCTTCATATTCTTGATTCCAGACACTAAACTGAGCAGGAGTTAGGATTGTTCTCATTAAGATGTTCCAGTCCCAGGGGGTCATCTCATAACTTGACCCTACCTGTTCTACTAGCCCCTTTGTAAATGGACTTTGTATACCATCAGTCGCTATGCTTTTGCGAAGTTCTTTAAATGCATCATAAAGAAGGTGACCATGTCGAGGAGGACCTGCTCCTTGTAGGACAGGAAAGACAGAAAGCCCATCCCTCTCACAGCCTTCTCACAAACATTTCTCCATAAGGGACTCATGTTGTGAGGAAGCAGTCTCTGAGGGGGAAGTAGGATCGGAAGAAGCATCAGAGGAAGAATTAGAAGTATCCTTGCTAGGGGAGGAAGCCGAAGAAGAGGAAGGATCAGGAGTACTAGAATCATGAGTTTTTTTGTAGTGGGAGAAGGAGCTGAGGGAGCTGAGGGAGCCGTTTGTACGGGCTGTAAAGCGAGGCGGCAGTGACGCCAAGCAATAAGAACTGAAGCTGGGATGTTCATGTCATGAATGATATTACCAATACGTTCCCATGCTTCTATATCAAGGTTTCCTCTTAGGGGATACCATGGACAGGCAGATTCAATTAAAAGCAGAAGTTGGGTAAGAGCCTTCCCTGAAACCTTAAGCTTAGAAGCTTTTAACAATCCTAACAACTGGGTTTTATGTTGACACTGTTCAGGAGAAAGGGAATTCCCCATAGTGAGGAGGAAAAGGAAGATGAAAAAGAGAGTGACAGGAAAGCTCCTGGCCTGAAGCCTAAATCCCTTGGGAGCGTTCGGGAAAGCCCCGCCGCCCTTGAGCTGTAAAACCCAGCCTGAATTGAGAGCGTTCGGAAAGGCCTCCGGAAAGCCTCGCCACTCTCAGGCTATGAATCCTAGCCTGAAACGGACGCGCGCCCTATACTCACTACTTTCTGGAGGGATTGGAGTGCGAGGATCTACGGTCTCTCTTCTTTCTCTTAGAAGCCCCCTCACACGGGGCACCATCTGTCGCAGCCCCTCACATGGGGCACCATCTGTCGCAGCGGCGACGGTAATCGGGACGGCGAAGACAGTAACCATGCCACAACTCTTACAGAGAAGTGGGGCCAGGAGGGTCACTCTGAGGAGTCGACCCCGCTTCAGTCCTAGGAGTTTATTTTATAGTCAATACAGCAAGCAATAAAGCAATTAACAAAACAATGGGCTTTGGGTGTGGGCAAGGGAGAAGGAATTCAGGTAAACAAGCCAATCAGTAAAGGGACAATAGGTTTGGGAAAACAAATCGTGACAAGTCTCCAACATGTGCAGCATAGAGGCCTGTGGGGGCTGCAGTTGTCAATAGTGCAGCCATGTTTAAATGGCATATATCCCCACACTTATTCAGTTTGTATGCTGAGCACATAACCCAAGAATCTGGAGTATATGGAGAAGAATGTGGCATCAGGATTGGAGAAAGACTAATAAACAACCTGTGATATCCAGATAACACAATCTTGCTCACTGAAAGTGAAGAGGACTTGAAGTACTTAATGATGAAGATCCAAGACTACAGCCTTCAGTATGGATTACATTCAGAGGTGTACATAGGGAAAATTGCACCTACGGTAAGTACTGAAATTGTGCCCCTGTCCAAACACCTGACACCTATCTTTTAGATAATTTTACCATAATATCAGCTCAAAAATACAAGTCCATTTCTGGCTCAATCAATTGGGCTATCTAAAAAATTTCAAGATTGGAGAGTTCCAGAAACACCTAAGCCAAACACACCTGGAGTGAAACTCCTTGAAGTGTTGGCCTTCAGTCACATCTTCCCAAGGAAATCTTGTTTGTTTCTCTTGTCCATTTCCACAATGAACCTAGGGCCCTTTGATCATTTTCTAGCAGCTGTGGGAAGGATAGGTTCCAGTTTCTTTCGTTCACACTAACTTTGAAATTAGAGTCCCCCCTTGCCCTAGGTCAACATATGGTCCCTCAGGACTCCCCACATGACTTAATTCTGGGCCTGTCTTCCATTTCTGTGGGACTTAGGTACTCCTGGAATCAAATCTTTAATGTATGCAGTGACCTTAAACTGTCCTTCAGGATAAAAGTGACTTTAGAGTTCAGAAATTTTCTGGCCATAAACTTTTATTGAAAAGTGAGCTAAAAGTTCTCCATTTTCACCTCTTTTTTACTCTTCTTTCTTTCTTTTATATGTTTCCAGGATTTTGTATTATTTCAATAGATATCAGGAAACTAGCCCATCATTTGTGAAAGCTGAACTCATTAAAAATCTTTTTTAAAAAATTATTTTAAATAGAAAATCTTCTTAAGAGAAAATATTGTTTATAGTTTTAGAGCTTCTAAGTTGGTATTATAGCTTCTAAGCTGACTACTTTGTCTATTCTAGTCATAGAATTATACTTTCTGTGATGATGTTTTTGGCTCTTGATTCACACTGGTTGCTTTCACAAGCCACTGCCCATGTAGTTTGCTTCCATATTCAATGATGGCTTTGCATAGATCCCTCCAGGCCCAGCCTGGCTGCTCAGATTTTATAAATGGGGCCTTTGCAATGTGAGCTGATCTGCTTCACGCAGGTAGAGGCAGGAAGATGGTGTCACAGACCCCTGTACTCATGTCCCTGTTGCTCTGGGTCTCCGGTGAGAAATTAAAAGTGCCTCAATCCCTCTCGAGTTCTGTCTTTGTAGAGCTGAAAAACAATTTTAAGACATAGTGGGAAATGATGGTTATTTCCAAAATTGACTCAATTATGTGTGACATGTATACCACTAAAACACACATTAAAAATGGTATTTTTTAACGTGCCTATGATGAAGTGTGTGTATATATTTATGTATGGTAATTGTCCACTCTGCAGGTGCCAGTGGAGATATTGTGATGACCCAGTCTCCTCTCTCCCTAGCTGTGTCTCCAGGAAAAACGGTCACCATCATCTGCAAGTCCAGCCAGAGTGTTAGTAACAATTTAACCTTTTACCAGCAGAAACCACGACACAGGCTCCTAAGCTGCTCATCTCCTGGGCGTCCAATTGGGTATCTGGGGTCCCTGACTAGTTCAGTGACAGTGGGTCTGGGCCAGACTTCATTCTCACCATCAGCTGCTTCCAGGCTGAAGATGTGGTAGATTATTACTGTCAGCAACATTATGGCTATCCTTTCATGAGAATTCAGCCTCAAACACAAGCCTCTTTCTCAGGGTTGGAGACCTGGAGTCTTCACTGCACCAGCTGCTTCCTTCCCACACAGTTCTGAACACGCACACTTCCTCTATCTGCCCCAGAAGCCTCATGTCCTAACTAATTCCTTGTGCCCTTGAGAAAATTAAGAGGCGTGGATTTTTCTGAACTCCTTTTTGTGGGACATTACAGAAGAAAAATGCTGTGAGCATTTCTTATAGACTTTGTCATGTCAGGAGTTTTCACATCACGGGAACCTGCATGTTTCACATGGCTAGATCACATGACTGATCTGGAGAAGGATTCAGTGAGTTTTACATCTGAAAGATCAAGTCCCTCTTCCCTGTGCTATCTTGACTCTGGAATATTCCCAATTTAATTCCTTATTTCTCTGACTTTTTCCTTTCCTGCAATTACTCCCTAATTCTGGACTTTCCCACGATTAAATCGTTGACCCTTCGTATCTCAAACCTTGCTCATAGAAGGTAGTATTGCTTTCTTGCTTTTTCCTTCCACAGATCCCATTTTCCAGCCAAGTTTTTGTGTTCAACCTCACTGATGGTGTTTTTCTGTCTAATTTTTTTTATTGACCTTTCTCTTCTCTCCATTTCTTTTAGTGGCATTTATTCTTTCAAAAACAAGTGTCTAATTCATTAACCCTATCACTCTAGAAATATGTGATAGCTTTCCCATGAACTTTTTTCATTAATTGCCCACTTCCCCTTTAAATTCACTCTCTGGGCACCCCAGCTTAACTTGGTGACTGAAGGAAATCATGGTTTTTTTTTTTGTTGTTAGCTGCTGTGGGTCCCAGAACAATGGCAATTCATGCACAATGGGGTGGGGTCATCGTGATTCATTCCTTCTTTCTTGGAATCCTGCCAACTGCTATCAGAACAAGCTAGAATCAATCGGCCAAGTGATGAGAGACATGTGGCCCGTTCACTGGAATTTTCACTGGCTGATTTTTGTAAGTAAATCTCCAGGCCTTTGTTCCTAGTTGGTCTTAGTATGAAAGTTCCACTAAGATCTGTTCAGCATCAAAGCACATGCAAGCTTCCACTGACAGAGGAATAGCAGCTGTGCTTGAGGACCATTGGCTGAGCCTCAGACCTAGGTCTCCTGCATGGAAGGGGAGAATTCTGCCACTGAACCACACTGCCCTCCAAGGTTCTTTAGTCCACTGTAATTGAATCCTTCTGACAACAATTAATCAACATGCTCATCTCAGTGTAATAATATAAAAACTCCAGGCATTCTAGTATTATTTCTGCAACTCCTTCTGAAATACACAGATTAATATAATATAGCTTCAGGGGTGATCGCAACAAACTTGATCAGTACACTCTGAACACTCTTACCTACATAACAGCACCTTTTCTCTAACAATGAGAAATATTTTCAAAGAAAATAAAGAATCTACGTCATTTATTCACTCAAGATATATTAACTGAGTGCTTACTATGTGTCGTGCACAGATATATTGCTTTCATCCAACTTGGGGAAGATGTACAATAAATCCAAGCATAAGTAAAAATTTTCTAAGTAATTTTGTAAGTGACATGAAGAAAAAAAAGCAGGGGGGAATAAAAGCTTGCTGGTGTAAGATGATGTCTTAGTTATCAAGAACTGCTATAACAGAAAAACCACAAGTGGATGGCTTTAACCAAGAAAATTTATTCTCTCTCAGACTAGGAGGCTTGAAGTCCAAATTAAGGATGCCAGCTCTAGGAGAAGGCTTTCTCTCTCTGTTGGCCCTGGAAGAAGGTCTTTGTCATCAATCTTTCCCTGGTCTAGGAGCGTCTCAGTACAGCGACAGCTGGACCAAAAGATGTGCTCCCCTCCTGCATCTTCATTCTTGGTGGTAGGAAGTCTCTCCTCTCTGCTTGATTATCTCTTTTATATCTCACAAGAGATTGACTCAAGATACAATTTAATCCTGTAGATTGAGGCCTGCCTCATTAATGTAACTGCCTCTAATCCTGCCTCATTCACATCATAGAGGTAGGATTTATAACACATTGGATAATCACATCAGATCATAAAATGATGGACAATCACACAATACCGGGAATCATGGCCTAGCCAACTTGACACACATTTCTGGGGGACATGATTCAATCCATAACAGATGAGTAGTGAAATTAGGGTGATGTATCAGTTAGCTCTTGCCATGTAATAAACCATCCACAAAACCAGTGGCTTAAAACTATAAGCATTTTTATTGATGTCATGTTTATTGGTGATATGGACCAGTCCTTACTGATCTTGTCTGGGTATGCTCACGCATTTACAATTGTCTGGCAGGTCAGCTGGGTGCTAGCTGATCTAGAAAGGCTCAGGTACCTTTCATGTCTTTTCTCATGTCTGTAGTTGGCTGGCCATCAGATAACCTGATGACCTATTCCGGTGACCTGGCCACATATCTGACCTGGCCATCAGATGATCAGATGACCTATTCCAGTGAACGGGCCACATGTCTCTCATCACTTGGCTGATTGATTCTAGCTTGTTCTGATAGCAGTTGGCAGGATTCCAAGAAAGAAGGAAAAGCACATAAGGCTTGTTGAAGCCTAGGCTTAATACTGGCACAATGTCTCTTTTGCTGCATGCTATCTATCACAATTCACACAACCAGCTCCTATTCAAGGAGAGGGCAAATAGCCCTTTCCCCCTAATAGGAGCTGTTTTGTGACCTCTGATACTTTCTCTGTTGTACAAGGGAAAGATTCTACCTAAACAGAAAAAGTGTCAATGAACACTAGCATAAATTTATAATTGCCAGAGGCTTTTGGCATGTCAGTGAAGCCAGCTTGCCAGCCTTCTCCTGAACTCTGTCCTTGATATTGGATTCCAGTGGTAGGGGACCCAGTTGTTTTTGGGTTGTTTTGGGTGTCTATTTGGCAGGAACGAGCTGTCTACTGGATGGCTCGATGAAGGTTTTTTTTCAATAATGTGTTTAGAGACTAGGTTGTAAAGGGCTTCATGCCCATAATGGGTAGGATGATGTGCTTCACAGAGAAGGGGGTCCATCAAGTGTCCTGAATCATAACCTTTCCTTCATGGGTATGTTTCCATCCATGAAAATCTATTGTTGCTCCCCATTCAGCTGCTTGTTTGAGATCTCTAATAGCGTAATTTGGAGTAGTTTCTGGAAGTTGTAAAGAAGGGATTAAAGTTAGCTCTTCTACTGAGCTTTGAATTCACGGTTTGTTTGGCAGCAGCTCTGGTGGCTTTGTCGGCTTTAGTATTACCTGAGACAGTATCGGAAGTTCCCTTCTGATATCCCGGGCAATGCATGACTGAAACTTGGGTGGGCATTTTTACAGCTTCAAGTAGGGGTAAAATTTCTGTGGGATACTTAAGTCTTTTGGAGCTGATGTTAAGAGACCCCATTCTTTCCAAATGGCCCCGTGAGCATGCAGGAATGAGAAGGTATACCTGGAATCTTTGTAAACATTTGTTGTTTTACTGGCAGCTATTTGGAGGGTTCGCATGACAGCAACTAACTTTGCCTTCTGTGCTGAGGTTCTAGGTGTAAGAGGACAGGCTTCAAGGACATCCGTTTGGGTTACCACAGCATAGCGTGCTTTTCGAGTTCCATTATTTATAAAGCTGTTTCTGTCTGTGTAGAGGGTTAAGTCTGGATTTGAAATAGGCTGGTCAGACAAGTCTGGCCAACTGGAATAGACTTTGTCAATAGTCTGGAGGCAGTCATGGACTGGCTTACCTGTGGGGTTGGGTGGTAACAGGCTGGCTGAGTTCAGAGTGTGACCCCTGGATTGTCAAGGAGCTGGGCTTGGTAGTGGGCCATTCGGCCTGCTGTGAGCCAGAGCCCGCCTTTCTGCTGCAGTTTGGTGAGAACTGCATGAGGCACAAACATAGTCACAGCCTGACCTAAGGTAAACTTTTCAGCTTCAGCTAAAAGGAGACAAGTTGCTGCTACCACCCTAAGACAGGCCAGCCATTCCTGAGGGCCTGGATCTAGAAGTATAGAAAAATATGCTACCAGTCTTTTCCAAGGACTCAGTTGTTAAGAACCCTGCTGTGACTCTCCTGCATTTCATGGACTTACAGTTTGAAGGGCTTTCTGAGCTCTAGAAGTCTGAGTGCCCAGGTAGAGGCTAGCTTTTCCTTGATTTTCAAGAAGGCTTGTTTACATTCTTCTGTCCATTCTAAAGGGTCAGAGTCCTTTCCTCGAGTGGCTTGGTAGAGAGGTTTTGTTATTAACCCAAAGTTCAGGATCCAAATCTTGCAAAAACCAGCCACATCTAGAAAGTCTCAAAGTTGCCTCAGTGTGGTTGGGGTGGAGATCTGGAAGATCACTTGTGTGCACTCCAGCAGCAGGGCCTGCTGACCTTGAGAAATCTGGAAACTTAGGTAAGTTACCCTTTGTTGTGAGATCTGAGTGTTGGCAGTGGATACTTGATAACCAGCTTGGGCTGGAAAGTTCAAAGTTAGAATTGTATATTTATCTGAGTCCTTTTTGGTAGGACTAGTGACAAGGAGGTCATCTACATATTGAAGAAGGAGACCTTGAACCATCTGTAGACCCCAAAGATCTTTTGCCAGGGCTGTTCCAAACAGGGTGGGGCTATTTTTGAACCCCTGAGGGAAAACAGTCCAGCAGTATTTTTGTTTTTCCCCCGAATAGGGTTCCTCTCATTCAAAGGCAAATATTTTTCGAGATTTAGGGGCTAAAGGAATGCAGAAGAAGACACCCGTCAGGTCTAGGACAGTAAACCAGCTGTAGTCTGGAGACAGGGAGGTTGGGAGAGTATAAGCCTTTGGAGCCATAGTGTGTAGGTCTTTAGTAACGTGACTGACTGCACGTAAGTCCTACACAAACTGATATTTTTTTGTTTTTTGGCTTTTTTAATGGGAGCACTGGAATGTTGAAAGCTGATTTACACCAGCAGATGAGCCCTGCTTGTAGAAGTCATTTTTGTTACCCTGATTACTTGCATAGTTCGTGGAGAAAGTGATCAAAACAGGTGATTCAAAACAGAATAGATTGTTCCTGTATCAACAAGAAATGATACAGTTATTTTCCACCTTCAATATAACCAGGGGCTCAGTGTATGAAGCTTAGAGGTGGGTAGATGCTCCTGATCCTCGTCAGTCTGAATCTTCAGGCTGGTCATATTGAAGCATCTCAGGGGCAGATCAGGTTCAGCTGGGTTTCTAGTTCATACATTCCTTTTTCCAGTACCCTCCTGTTTACAATAAGCACACTGATTTTGAGCTAGTGCGGGGAGGCTTCCGGACAATGCCTGGGGCAGTTGTCCCTTTGGACGGTTATGCTGGCCTGGTTTGAAAGGTCCCTGAGCCAGAGCAGCCACCAGGAAAGCTGCTTGTTGTTTGAATTTATGGGTTTCTTTTTTTTGCTGGACCAGGTCTCTTTTGGTATACACTTGGAAGGCTATTTCAACTAATTGTGCTAGGCTCATACCTAGACTCCCCTCGGCTTTTTGTAACTTCTTTCTAATGTCTGGTGCATTTTCCCAGATAAATAACACGTTTCTCACCTTTGCATTCTCTGGGTTTTCTGAGTCTACATCTGTATATTGTCAGAATTGGCAACAATTCTTTCAAGAAAAGTAGATAGATCCTCAGGCAGTCCTTGATGAAACTCATAGACTTTATTTAATTTTTAAAAAAATTTTGTTTTGGAGCAACTGCTTTCAACCCTGCAATAAGACAAGTCCAAAAATGGTTGAGCTTTCCATTTCCTAGAGGATCATTAGGGTCCCAGATAGGCTCAGAAGAAGGTATTGCTAAATCAGGAGCTTGTTGACTAGGGTTGTTGAGCTGATGGAGGTGCTCCGCTTCTTCCTTGGCTTTTCCTAAGACTAATCTCTGCTTCTCCAGGCTCAAAAGAATATCTACGTGTGCCTGACAATCAGCCTAGGTAGGGCGATGGGTGGTGAAGATGGGAAGTAAAAAGATCTGTCATATGTTTTGTTTCCTCTCGATAAGGAGGGAGACTATTTTTACAATTGAACAAATCAGATGTAGAGAATAAAGTGTGTACCCAGACTAATCCTAGGGTTCCATTTTCCTCCTGCCTGGTAGGAACTTGTCTTAGTGGATAAAGCCTGTTTGCCTGTTGCCCTGTTTCAAGTAGGGGAGTCCCTGTCCGAAAGTCTAACCACTTTGCATGTTCTGCAGAGAAACCATTTCTGAGGCTGGCTCAGTCAGCCCAGACGGTTCCCACAGATACAAGGGTGAGGCTGACAGAAGAGGAAGAGGGGAAAAATCATCTTCCCCTGGGAATCAAAGACCTTTTGTCTCTTTACCTCAGTTTGAACCATAGTTTTACATTGATTTTGAATGTTTTTGTTGTTATACAAGGACACTATCATAGACTGAATTGTGTCCCCCTAAAATATCTGTCAACTTGGCTAGGTCATGATTCTCAGTATTGTGTGATTTTCCTCCATTTTGTCATCTGATGAGATTTTCCTATGGGTTGTAAATCCTATGTCTATGATGATAATGAAATGGGATTATTGGCAGTTACGTAGACTTAATCTACAAGATTAGATTTTGTCTAAAGCCAATCTCTTTTGAAATATAAAAGAGAGAAGTGAGCAGAGAGTGGGGAGAACTCATACCACCAAGAAAACAGCACTGGGAGCAGAGTGTGTCCTTTGGACCTGGAGTTCCTGTGCAGAGAAGCTCCTAGAACAGGAGACGATTGATGACAAGGACCTTCCTTCAGAGCCAACAGGGAGAGAAAGCCTTCCCCTGGAGCTGACACTCTGAATTCGGACTTCTAGCCTACTAGACCGTGAGAGAACAAATTTCTGTTTGGCGAAGCCAACCACTTGTGGTATTTCTGTTATAGCAGCAATAGATAACTAAGACAGATATAAAAGCATCAACATTCGTTTTCTCATCCCATTTACTTTTCCGAGTGCAAAACAAATCTAACCAGAGAATAGTATTACAATTTAGGTTACCATTTTGAGGCTAACGTTCCCATCTGCCAGTTGATATTGTGGCCATGCAACATTGAAGAAAAACTTCATCTTATCTTTTCTTCATAGGATCATAACAACAACAACAAAAAATTACAATGAGTTAGAATGCATCCTAGGGGGCTGCACTTTAGTATACCTTGTGCATTACCCATACCTGAGCCTAGGCCAAAACCAGAAACCATAAAATCCAGGACCTAGGCTAAAACCAGAAACCAGAAAAACCAGGAGTACATGAACCACAACGACCAAGGTACAACAGGGGTTTCTTATGACTGGAGCAGTATAACACTCAACCACCCAGATTCTAACAGAAATGGTAGTTCTCTTGGGCTCACCCTTGGCTCTTAAGTCACTTACCCCCTCAGAAGCCCTTAGGTACTTGTGACACTGTTCACACAGTACTCACCAGATAGGATCCTTACCCAGAGTTCATTTCTCAATCTCAAAAAAGCGGGTCACTGTGGGTCTGGCTGCAGCTCCGACTATGAACGTCAGTTTCACTGTCGCCTTCTGGAGAAATTGGCTGGTGTGCTCTGAGGGAAGGCGGTCGTGCCTAGGGGCCAGAGGTGCTCCCAGGAGCTGGATGGCTGAAGTTAGAAGCAGAATAAAAGTCCCATCTGGGTCTTCAGAATTTGTAACCCAATGAGGATGGATCCTGCCTAGCATGACCCCTCGAGTCTATTGAGAGACACCAGGCCTTTGAGATACCTTATAGGGAGCTCACAGGCCCAGGTGTGATGGGAGGAGGGGGAGGGGTTTAGCCCTGTCAGTTACAATATGCTGATGATTTTGTCAGAGTATGAGAAGTCTCAAGATGACTTCAAGGTTTTGCTCTGAGTAACTAGAAGGGCAGAGTTGACAATTATTCATATAGGAAAGACCTTGGGAGGAGTGGATTTGGGGAGGAAAATCAGGAATTTTAAGTTCGAGTTGTGTATTAGATCTCCATGTATGGCTGTCAGGTAGACAACTGGATTTGAGTTTGGAGTTCAGTTGAGAGATATGGACTGGAGATTTAAATCTGATAAGTAATGAAATGAGTGTTGCATAGATGAATTGGAGAATATGCTCAGGGACTGAGCTCTGACATAGGGGACATGAGGAGGAACCAGCAAAGGAGTCTGAGAAGGAGCTGTGTGGATGGAAGACAAGAAATGTGACACCAGGAGCTCACTGAAGAGATTGTATTAAGCAGAAGGGTGTCTCCAATGTATTTAATGCTACTGATGGGTCTGGTAAGATGAGGACTGAAACGTGACCATAGGATTTGTCAGTGTGGAAGTTATTGGTGACTTTGAGTAGAGCAGTTTCTATGAGAAGGTGTGGTTAACACCTTCAATGCTGGGATCCTAAGGGAGTATGGAAAAGAGACAGTTTGGGTTTGGTGATTATATACAAGTCTTTCAGTGAGCTTTAAGGTAAAGGAGAAGAGTGAAACAGGACATAACTGGAGGGAGATGTGAAATCAAGAGAGTTTTTAAAAAATGATGTGTCATGCTGATGGGAATGACGCTAACGTGAGGGGAACATTGATAGCTCAGAAAACAGAGGTGAGAAATGCCAAGAAATGCCCTTGTGTGGGACAGTGGTATAGGAACAGAGGGAATGGCCTCAGATAGGAGGGCTGTCTGCTTATCTACAGTAATGGGAAGGAAAGAAGGCAGAATAGGGGGATGTACATGCCTGTGGATCAGAAGATGCAGGAGAGGAACTGGTGGAAGCTCTTCCAAGAAACAAGATATGAGGTAATTTGCTGAGAGGTAGGATAAGAAGTAGGTGTTAAAACTTGAAGAGAAAAGAAAAGAGAAAGGGTAGAGACTGAAGGAACCAGGTAAGTGAAGTTTGATTGTGAGGCAGGATGAAGGGTTTTCATGAGGTAGTGTGCATAAATTTATGGTGAGATGAATCAGAATAATTATGCATTTTTCTCCAGCCACTTTAGGGATGTAGAGGCAGGTATGTGGAGGGTGGAGTTTTTACCAAGCTTTAGGTTTAGCAAGATGAATGCAATGAAATAAGAGAGGTGCCATGGAGTTCTTGGTTTGGGTAAGGGCATTATTACAATAATTATTATATGGTTGTTATATCATATAATAATTATTATAAAGGAGAATCTTGGAATTTAAAATGGGTATGACTCGAAAATCGACTCAATGGCAGCTAACAAAAACAAGTAGGGAAATGGGAATGTGAGGGATTCAGAGACAGCCAAAATAGGTTTGTTAAAATCTTGTTTTCAGAAAATGGTAAAATTCTGACTCATACAAATAAAAAAAAGAGCAGACACTACATTTTAAAATTTTTCTCATGATAAAAAGAACTTATTTTCTCTTCCTCAGTTTTGTACTAGTAGCCTTTTTTGTTAAAATGTTTTTGGGAAAATATAACTGGCACTGCTTTTATTCTAAGATTAGCAGGGATCTAATATGTTCTTATTCCTGAGACGTTTTCTCTGACATAAACTTGAGTGAGGAAAGCAGGGCAGAGGAATTCTCAGGGGATCCTGGCTCCTGCCTTTGGCCTAAAGAGGAGGGTCTGTTCCGGGACAGCAGGAAAGGCATTTGGGAGTCACGGTTGAGGTCAGATTAGAGAGGATCAGATGGGACTGCAAATGACCATGTAGTGAAGCCCAGAGTGAGGGCTGAGAGCAGATTTAAAGGAAGTGAGCAGGAAGAGCAGGAGACCTGCTCTCTTTTGGAGTCAGAGGAGGCCCAGATGCTGAATTTTTGACTATTCCATGCCACCTGTTTTGCATGATCAAAACAAACAAATAAACCACAGCAGTCTCTGTGACAGTGCCCAGTAAGTGGGACCCTTCCCCCACCTCTGCCTTGGTAAGAGGTTTATATTTGGGGTCACATTATTATGAGAGGATATCTTGATTTTGGAACACAGTAATTTGTTTCCTATCTTTGATCTGATGGTGCTGAAGGCGAGAGTGAAGTTGGCCTCAGATCCACTGCCACTGAAGAGGGTGGGCACCCCATCAACGCGGGTGGAAATGTGGTAAATGAGGACCTTAGGAGTCTGCCCAGGTTACATGGTGTCTCACATCAGTGTAGAGAAGACAGACTGGTCCTTCAGCTGATGGAGACTCTCTCCCAGGGAGACAGCCAGGGCCTCTGGAGCCCGTGTCATCGCCATCTGCTGGCAAGAACCTGCAATGACAGGCACACGGGGATGATGCAGAGATTCTGTGCAATCAAGGACAAAAGAAACAAACCAAAATAGTCTAGCTGTGATAGGTGGACAAGCCTGTATTGCTTATAGCATATATTTTGCGTCTTACTTTAAAATGATATATGTGCATGGGAGGATTACTCTGGAGAGAAAACTCCATGTCTAGGTTTGCAAATATCCTCTCACCTGGAACAGAGGAGAGCAGGAGCCTGAGGATCTGGATGGTATCACCATATTACAGCTTCTCTCTTGTGTGATGTTTCTCAGGTTCCGCCCACCAGAAAAGGCTTCTTTTATGAGCCTCAGATCAGCAGGGCTGAGGATAGGGTAAGGTGGTGGTAAGGGGACATTTATGCCAAGAGCCAGAGAGTATGATGGTGAAATTCTTAGATCACAAGCGTGTGGTAAAAAATCTTACAGGGTGCTCTTTTCTGACTTATTTTTTGAATACGGCAGTAACAGACAGCTATTATCTTGGATTCTCTGTCCAAAACTAAGATTTAGCTAGTGATGTGGAGCAAATGTTCTGTGCTTGACTACTAACAGAAATGTTAGCAGTTTGAATCTGCTAGTGGGGCCTTGGAAGAAAGGCCTGGTGATCTACTTCTGTAAGACTAAAAACCATTTGCTGTTGAGCTGATTCTAATTCAGGGTGACCCCATGTGTGTCAGAGTAGAACTGTGATCCATAGGGTTTTCAATGGCTGATTTTTCAGAAGTACATTGCCAGCCTTTTTTTTTTTTTTTTTTTGAGGCCAATTCTGATGGATTAGGAGGTGAGTGGGTTAAACACTAAATATAATTTTTAATTAATTACTTAATTGTTGTTGTTGTTTGTTTCATGTGTGAGGGTAAACCTTGTCCTTGTTATTCCATCTACCCTACAAGTGAAAATACCTCTCCCACTGAGTTTTAAAATTTTGGCAATTCTCTTTCTAATTTCTAGAAATTTAGTTGCTTCTTTTTCAGATCTGAAGTGTTCTCTTTGTAGCTTCCTGTACCCTGCATGCAATGTCAATTATGTCATTTATTTCTTTAAATAAACTCATTTCATGTATAAATCTGAAGTGTGAGCAGAACTTGCTTTGTTTTCTGTTATTTCTGTTGCATCACATTTGTATTCATATCCTGTTGTTGTTGTGTAAGGTGCCATCAATCCGCTTCAAGTCATAGTGACCCTGTTCTATGTACAACAGCAGGAAACGCTCCCTACTCCTGTGCCATCCTCACAGTCTTTTGTATGTTTGAGCTCATTGTTGTAGCCACTGTGTCAATCCATCTTGTTGAGGCCTCTTCCTCTTTTTTCCCTGACCTTCTACTTTACCAAGCATGATGTCCTTCTCCAGGGCCTGGTCCCTCCTGATAGATAACATGTCCAAAATATATGAGACGAAGTCTTACCGTCCTCGCTTCTAAGGAGCCTTCTGGCTGTACTTCTTTCAAGACAGATTTATTCATTCTTCTGGCAGTCCGTGGTATACTCAACACCATAATTCAAAGGCATCAATTTTTCTTTGCTCTTCTTTATTCATTGTCCAGCATTCACATGTATAATGAGGTGACTGAAAATATCATGGCTTGGGTCAGGTGCACTTTAGTCCTCAAAGTGACATCTTTGCTTTTTCACACTTTCAAGAGTTCTTTTGCAGCAAATTTGCCAAATGCAATAAGTTGTTCGATTTCTTGACTGCTGCTTCCCTGGTTGCTGATTATGGATCCATATAAAATGAAATCCTTGTCAACTTCAATATTTTTTCTGTTTATCATGATGTTGCTTATTAGTGCAATTGTGAGGATTTTTTTTAACGTTGAGGCGTAAGCCATACTGAAGACTGCAGTTTTTGATCTTCATCAGTAAGTGCTTCAAATCTTCTGTGCTTTCAGCAAGATTTTTCTATTTATCTTGTTTTCTTGGAGGTCAAGAATCTCTGACTTCTTAGTGTGTTTATCCCTCAAAAAATTATTTGTGAGGTTTCCTAAAGATTTATGATGGGTGTGCCCTCTCCCAGAGGAGCTCCCTTTTGTTGGCCCTACCAGTAGGGCTACCTTAAACCAACTTCAAGACTGAAGAGTTTCAGGTACACTGAGGCCATGCATACCTAGAATGAAACTCCTCGAAGGATTGGTGTTCCATCAAAAGTTCACCGGAAAATCATATTTGTTTTTTCCTGTCCCTTTCCACAATGAACCTAGAGCCCACTTATCAGTTCCTAGCCTTTGTGGGCATGACAGGTTCCACTTTCTCTTTGGTTCACACTTCCTTTAAGATTAGAGCCCCTTTGGGCACTAGATGAATACTGGGTTTCTGAGGCCTTTTCATATGGTAAATTCTGGGCCTGTCTTCCATTTCTCTGGCCCTTGTGTAGCCCTGGAATGCAATCTTATGTGTTTGCCTTGTCTTTAAAGTATCCTTCAGGATAAAAGCTTCTTTAGAGCTCAGACATTATCTAGTTATAAATTTTTACCAAAAACTGAGGCAAAAATTTCACATATTTTTCCATTTCCTTTATTTTTCTTCAGCATTTAAAAAAAAATTATTTCACATAATTTAAGGAACCTGAACCCATTTAAAACTGTTTTTGAGTTAAAACAGAAGCTATGCATTAGATTATGGGTGCATCAAGCAGTTTGTGATCAGTTGGTAACCTAAAGGTTGGCAGTTTGAACATAACCTGTGGTACTGCGGAAGAAAAGCCTGGTGATCTTCTATAAAGAATACAGGCAAGAAAACCCTACGGAGCAGTTCTGCTGTGTAATATATGGGGTCTCCATGACTTGGAATGGATTGGAATGCAAAAGGCTTTTTTTTTAAAGTTGATATTAGAGCTTCTAAGTCATTTTTGTGCCTTTTCTAGTCATAAAATTATAACTTTCTGTGATATTTTTGGCTCTTCATGTATGTTGGTTAGTTTCACAACTCACTGCCTGTGCAATTTCCTTTCAGTTCACTGATTGCTTTGCATAGACCCTCCAGGCCCAGGCTGGCTGATCAGATTTTATAAACAGGACCTTTGCAATGTGAGCTGATCAGCATCAGGCAGGCAGGGGCAGCAAGATGGTGCCACAGACTCTGTTCCTCATGTCCCTGTTGCTCTGGGCCTCTGGTGAGAAATTAAAAGTGCTTCAATCCCTCTAGAGTAGTATCTTTGTAGACCTGAAAAATGATTTTAAGATATAGTGGGAAATGATGGTTATTTCCAAAATGGAACCAGTTATGTGCAGATATGTAATATCACTAGATGCTTTTGTATAAATGGTATATTTCAACATGCCTGTGAAAAAGTGTGTGTATATATGTATGCATGGTAGTTGTCCACTCTGATTGCAGGTGCCAGTGGGGACATTGTGCTGACCCATTCTCCAGCCTCTCTGGCTGCGTCTCCAGGAGAAAGGGTCACCATCAACTGCAAGTCCAGTCAGAGTGCGAGCAGCTATATAAGCTGGTATCAGCAGAAACTAGGACAGGCTCCTAAGCTGCTCATCTACAGTGCATCTAAATGGGCATCTGGGGTCCCTGACAGGTTCAGCGGCAGTGGGTCTGGGACAGACTTCACTCTCACCATCAGCAGCCTCCAGGCTGAAGATGTCGCAGTTTATTATTGTCAGTATGGTTATTATAGCTCTACTCCCACAGTGCTTCGGCCTCGAACACAAACCTCTTCCCCAGGGCTACAGGCCAGTTAGTGTTCACTGCACCAGCTGCTTTCTTTCTGTTCAGCCCTGAACACGCACGCTTCCTCTGTCTGTCGCAAAGTCTGCATCTCCTGACTAATTCCTTGGAGTATTTGCAGGACCCAGGAGAAAATTAAGGGATGTGGCTTCTTCTGTATCCCCCTTTGTGGTAAATTACATATGAAAAAAGCTGTAAAAATATCTTATGGACTCTGTCAGGAATTTTCATGTCACAGGAACTTGTATGTCTCACGTGGATAGATCACATGACTGAGTTTGGGAAGGATCCAGTGAGTTTTATGATCTGAAAGATCAGTTCTCTCTTCCCTGTGCCTTCTTGACTCTTGGATGTACCCATTCAATTCCTTGTTTTCCCTGCCTTTCTCCTTTCGCTGCAGCTATCCCTGACAACTCTGGACCTGGCCCAATATTAAACCTAGGCCCTCCATATTTAAAATGTCCCCTATAGAAGGTAGTATTCCTCTCTTACTTTTTCCTTCCATGGATCCTTTTTTCCAGCCAAGCCTTCCTGGTCAATGTCACTGAACGTGTTTTCCTGCTCTAACCTCCCATTTTACTGCCCTTTCCTCCTCTCTCCATTTCTTTCAGTGGTTCTCATTCTCACAAAGGCCAGTCTCTAATTCATTAACCCTGTCCCTTTAGAAATATGTGACAGCTTTCCCATATTGTTTTTTCATTAGTTGTCAATTTCCTCTTTAAATTGATTCCTTGGGCACCCAAGTTTAGTGACTGAAGGAAATAATAGTTATTCCTTGTTGTTGGTTGGCATCTTGTCAGCCCCTGACTCATGACAACCCCATGCACAATAGAATCTGACTGTTGTGATCCATAGGGTTTTCACTGGCGGATTTTTCAGAAATAGATCACCAGGCCTTTCTTTCTAGTCTGTGTTAGTCTGAAAGTGCTGCTGAAAACTATTTAGCATCACAACAACACATACAGAGGAAGTGTGGTAAATGAGGCCCATAGATCCCTGCTCAGGTTTATGCTGATGCCAGCCCAGGTAGTGTTTCCAGTCAGTGTAGACGAGACTCTGACTGGCCCTGCAGCTAACAGAGACTTTCTGTGCTAGGGAAACAGCCAGAGATTCTGACACCTACTGAGCAGGATCTGCCCACTGGAACCTAAAATGACAGGCACATGAGGAAGAGCCAGAGATGCTGTGCAATCAGGGATAAAAAGAAAATCAAACCCAAATGATCTCTAAGTAGGACAAGTGGGCAGGCCTGTGTGGCTTGTAACGTTTATTTCCTGTCTCATTTCAAATTGTAGACCTATCTGAATAGGAGGATCACTCTGGAGAGAGAACTCCATCTCTAAGTTCCATCTCACCTGGAACACAGTAAAGCAGGAGCCTGAAGATCTGGATGGTGCCCCCATCCTGCAACTTCTCTTTTATATGGTATTGCTCAGACTCCATCTTGCAGGAAAGGCTGCTTCGTGGCTTTATTTTTTCAATTTTTTATTTTGCTGTTGTTGTTGAGAATATACACAGCAACACATACACAGATTCAGCAGTTTCTATCCTTTATAGCTTTTTATGAGTCTCAGGTCAGCAGGGCTGAGCTCAGGGTAGGGTGTGCATGAGGGGACATTTATGCAAAGAACCATGGAGTACAATGGTGAAAGTTTTAGAGCATAGAGTTATGGTTAAAAATATTGGAAGCTGTACTTTTCTTTGTTTTTAAATATGGCAGTACTATTTGAATATACCAAATACTATTTTTGTCGATTCTCTGATGGAAATAGTTATATTTTAGTTTCCCTGTTATAGTTGCTGAAGATCCCTGGGTGGTGCAAATAGTTTGCCCTCTGCTACTAGCCTGAAGATTGGGGGTTGGAACCCACCCAGTGGCATTGCAGAAGAAGCCCTAGTGATCTGCTTCCATGAAGATTATAGCCCAGAAAACCCTATGGAGCTCAGCTCTGTTCTGTAACACATGTGGTTGCCATGAGTTGGAACCATCTCAATGGCAACAGGTTTGGTTTTTGTGGGTTAAAGCTTCTAGGAATGCAAACATATTCTTGAAGAGCACTTATTGAAATTATTCATGTGGAAATTGTACTAATGCTCAATTCACAGAGTCAAAAATGTTTGCAAAGAGAATGGCAGCAGCAGAGGCCTCCAATATCCAATGTCCCGTGACTGGTGTCCAGTCGTGGTGGAACCAGTACGGCTATTCACTGCCTGTCTGTGGTGGTGGTGGGATCCTATACAATTTCTTTCTCTGGTTTGCTGTGGACTGTGTTTATGCCAGCTGGTTTCTTGTACATTTTCTACACAGAGTTCCCTAGACTTTCGATTAAATCTCTAAGTCATTCAATAATTTTATTTTCTGCTTTGTTTAGACTTGGTTGGTTTCTGTTGTTTGCAACCAAAAGCTCTGACTGATAAAAATATGTTTCCATATCTGACAATGTCAGATCTTCGTCAAAATTTCTTTCCTGTGAATATTTATGGTTATGCTAACAACTTTACATTGTTAATTTTTGGAGTTGCAAAAAAAAATTCATTATAGTATACTACTTAAGGTTGTAATTGTAAGTGAACTTGATAGAATTTATGTTTTCATTTATTTATCTTTTTACTATGCAATTATTAAACAAATATTAATTCACAATCTACTACCTGGTGTACTCTTTTGGGTATTAGTGTTATATTACTGGTGGTAACTAATTTAAGATGCGATCATTGCTCTCAGTTCTGTAAGTGAAAGTAATACAGGCATGGATTAAAGAATGCCAGAAAAAAACAATGTTAAATTTGAGGTAGAAGATGTTTGTATGAGACCAGTTATTAGGAAGGTCCCTCTAAGTGTCTTTTTTTTGAACAGTTTGAATATTTTCTTATTATTAACTTTTTTTGTCTCTCTCTTTTTTTTTTTTCGTATGTAACTTTAGTTGCAATTCCTGTAATGTGACAACACACTCCCCCTCTCTACCCCGGGTTTCTTGTATCCATTCAACCTGTTCCTGTCCCTCTCTGCCTTCTCATCCTGCCTCTGGACAGGAGCCGCCTGTTTGGTTTTGTGTATCTGCTTGAGCTAATGATACTCTTCACAAGTATTATTTTATATTTTAGAGTGCAGTCTAATCTTTGTCTGAGGAGTGATCTTCGGGAATGGCTTTTGTTCTGGGTGAACAAAGCGTCTGGGGGTCTAAGTGTCTTTTGTGTTTATCTTGTATATAATGGAAAGATATGGAAGGTTTTTGCAGGCAGATAATGTGATCCAATTTGCTGTTTAAAAAGATCACGCAGGTTTCAGTGGAGTACACTATCAAGAGAGGCAAGACTAGATGCAAGACCAGTTAGGAAGCTATTTCAGGAATCCAGCTGGTGGCTTGGTCTAAGGCCATGATGGGGGAGATGGATTTGGGAATATGGGGGGTTCCAAATGGACCAAAAAACAAAAAAAAAAGACTAAACTAAAACTGTTGCCATCGAGTCGAGTGAAACTCACAGCGACCTTAAAGCACAGAGTAGAACTGCCCCATAGGGTTTCCAAGGAGCAACTGATGGATTTGAAACGCCAATCTTTTGGGTAGCAGCCGAGCTCTTAACCAGGGCACCAGCAGAACTCCACTTGGTAATGGACTGACTGTGAGGGTTGAGGTACAGGGTAGTTCCAAGGATGACTCGGTGTTTCTGGATTTCACAACTGGATATGTGGTGGCTTCTTTGCAAGTGAGGGGTTTGTTGGGATTGAAGTATGGAGGGAGATGAGGGAAGAGTATGAGTTAGATTTTAGACAAAGTACATTTGAAGTGCTCTGAGACCTACAAGAAGAAATTTAAGAGTTTCTAATTTAAAAGAGATGCCTAAACTGGAGATATAAGTTGGTACAAGATACACCGCTTATGCCCAGTAATAAGAACATTGATAGAATTAAAGCTCTCTATTATTAATTTAAAAAAAATTCATCCATTTATTCAGCAAATATTAATTGACCAAATAGTGCCTGGTACTGAGCCTGTAGCTTTGTGAATATAATTTTTTATATGTATCAATTAAACTGTGATATTATATGTACAATAAATACATATTTAAAATTTTATTATAAAATAAACCAAAAAGTGTGCATGCTTGGTGTGGAATTTTATATAAATGGAATCATCTGTTGTACACATACATTTGTGTCTAGCATTTCCACTCAACATTATAAGAGCATCTATTTTGTTGTATGCATCTCTAATTTATTGATTTTCATTGCTGCATAGGAATTCACTGTATGAAAATTACACAATTTATCATAGCTACTATTAATAAACATTTTCATTGATGCTCATTTTTGACAATTTTAAGCAAAGCTGCTTTGAAAAATTCTCATTCCTGTACCCAGGTGCACCTAAGCACACATATCTCTAGAGCATATACCTCAAAATGGAATTTCCTTCTCATAGGGCATATGTATATGAAGCTTTACTAGGTCCTGCCTCACTACTTTCCAGAGTAGTTCTATCTATTGACATGCTTACATAGGTGCGTCAGCAGTGTATGCAGCAATTTACAATCATGCAGCAGTAGTATATGAGAGTTCTTGGTGCTTTACGACATAACCTATTATTAGGATTGTCAGACTTTTTAATTTTTACCAATATCAAGTGTGTATAGAAGTACCTGATAGAATTTCCCAGTCAACTAATGAGGTTGACCATGTTTTTGTATATTTTTAGGCCATTTGCACTTCCTTTTTTGTCAAATTCATATTAAAGTTTGTGGCAATGTTATGGATTGAATGGTGTCCCCCCAGAAATGTGTCAACTTGGCTAGACCATGATTCCCAGTATTTTGTGACTGTCCATCATTTTGTCATTTGATATGATGACACTTTTTTTTTTTGCAAATCCTACCTCTATGATGTTAATGAGGCAGGACTCATTCTACAAGATTAGATTACATCTTAAATCAATCTCTTTGGAGATATAAAAGAGAAAAGCAAGCAGAGAGACAGGGAGACCTTATACCACCAATAAACAAGAGCCAGGAGAATAGCATGTCCTTTGGACCCGGGGTCCCACAGAGAAGCTCCTGGACCAGTAAAGATTGATGACAAGGATCGTTCCCTAGAGCCTGTAGAGAGAGAAAGCCTTCTCCTGGAGCTGACTCCATGAATTCAGACTTCTAGCTTCCTAGACTGTGAGAGAATAAATTTCTCTTTGTTAAAGCCATCCACTTGTGATATTTCTGTTATACCAGCACTACATAACTAAGGCAGGCAGGTATCATATATTGCCTCTCAGCTATGAATTCATCCTTCAATACATGCTCTGTGATAATGGGTTGAATTCTTCAAGCATCTCTCCTTCACAGTAAACACAATGTTAAGTTTTCTCATTGGAAGGTGTTGAAGGGCACTGGGGGAGCTGTGTATGGCTGTCCTTGATTCTGTTGTTACTCACGTTGTTCATGTTCATACCTTCTTGTATTATGGATTCTGAGAAATCTGTGACATTTTGATGATTTTGTCCTTTAAACTTTATTTCTGGGGTTTCCTGAGACTTTAGAGTAGTTGTGCTCTTCTCAAGAGAAGTTTTACATCTATTTATGCCAGTTGCTTGGGGACTCTACCTGTTGGATCAGCTAAACCAACTTCAAGATTGCAAAGTCCCAGACCCACTTAGGCTGTGCATATGCGAGGTGTGAATCCATGCAGGGATTGATCTGCAGTCACTACTTCCTACCTAAGGTTTCTTTTTCGCTCTATGAAATAAAAACACATCCAGACTTTGATGGGAAGAAACTTTGTTTCAGAAAGAAAAGAGGGAATGGGAAAGGTACTGTCTTAGTCATCTAGTGCTGCTTTAACAGAAATACCACAAGTTGATGGCTTCAACAAAGAAATTTATTCTCTCATAGTTTACTAATTTACAAGTACAAATTCAGGGTAACAGCTCCAGAGCAAGGCCTTCTCTGTTGGCTCTGGAGGAAGGTCCTTGTCATCAATCTTCCCTCGTTCTGGGAGCATCTCAGCTCATGAACCTCAGGTCCAAAGGATGCGCTCTGCTCCTGGCACTGCTTTCTTGGTGGTATGATGTCCCCATGTATCTCTGCTCACTTCTCTCTTTAATGTCTCAAAAGAGATTGGCTTAAGACACTATACAATCTTGTATACCTCATCAGTATAACTGCCACTAATCCCTTTTATTACATCATAGATATAGAGTTTACAAAACATAAGGAAGTCACATCAGCTTACAAAATGGTACACAATTATTTAATACTGGGAATCATGACTGAGCCAAGTTGACAGATATTTTGGGGGGACACTGTTCAATCCATGACACTCCATCCTTTGGCCTCTGAAAAAATCACATCCTTGCAAGATGCAAAACATATTCATCCCAACATATCATAGCAAAGGTCTTAAATCAACTCCAAGTCCAAAATCCAAAAATAAAATTCTTCTTCATCTGTGAAATCGAGAATGCAAGTTATCTGTTTCCAAAGGTACAATGGCAAAACAGGCACAAGCTAGACATTTCCGTTAGAAATGGGAGAAATTAGAGGAAAAGAAGGGATAACAGGCACCAAGCAAATTAACAGAACACATTACACTAGCCCTCAAGGCCTGAAAATAATCCTCTGTTATCTGAGACCATTTACACGATAGTCCTGCCCTCCAGACTCTGGGTATTGTCCATACTCTCCAGATTCTGAACGGAGGCCCGTTGGCCCTGGGCTTCAGCTCTGCTCTCCAAGCCCACTGGTACAGCAATTCTGCTCCCTTGGCTTTAGACACACTATTCTCCCAGTCCATTGGAGTGACAACTCCACCCTTAGAAACACCCGATGCCATGGCTCCACCCTTTAAAACCCCAGACGTCCTAGCCATACCTTCTGAGACTGAGGCAGCTCAGCTTCCTGTGCTGTCTCTTCAGCTTCTGCTTCCTGGTTTCTTGGCCACTTGGCTCTTTGGGCCTCACACTCATATCTGCCCTGTTGGGACAGGTATTCCAAAACACTGTAGCTCCACTGATAAGTGAACAGAGGCACCCCACTTAGTCAGTAAATTTTGGCCAGAAGGCACTCAGTTCTCTTGCTCCGTGGGCCAGCTCCAGCGCCATCTCTTGCTGGTCTCCTGGTTCTGCTGCTGCTGCTTTTCTGCTGCTGCAGTTTCTCTGCTGCCACTTGTCCTCTGCTGCTGCTCTTCTGCTGCTGCTGGTCCTCTGCCACTGCTGCTTCCTCTTTCCGTTCACAGTTTCAAAACCTCTTCCACATTTTAGGTGTCTCTTGGAGCAGCACCCCACCTCTGACACCAAATTCTGTCTTAGTCATCTAGTGCTGCTTTATCAGAAATACCACAAGTGGATGGCTTCAACAAAGAAATTTATTCCCTCACAGTCTAGTAGGTTACAAGTCCAAATTCAGGGCATCAGCTCCAGGGGAAGGCCCTCTCTGTCAGCTCTGAAGGAAGGTCCTTGTTATCAGTCTTCCCTTGTTCTGGGAGCATCTAAGCACAGGAACCTCAGTTCCAAAAGACGTGCTATGCTTCTGGCACTTCTTTCTTGGTAGTGTGAGGTCCCCATGTATCTCTGCTCACTTCTCTCTTTTATATCTCAAAAGAGATTGGCTTAAGACACTGTCCGATCTTGTTTACCTCATCAGTATAAGTGCCACTAATCCATCTTATTACATCACAGTGATAGAGTTTACAATATATAAGGAAATCACACTGGATTACAAAATGATGTAATAATGGAAATGATGACCCAGTCAAGTGGATAGATATATTTGGGGGACACAATTCAATCCATGACAGCTACTATTGTCATGGTGGGGACTACTGCAATAGGGAAAACACTCTGGCCATAAAACCTGCACATGTCTCAAAGAGATGGGGAAAGGTGTTTTCTTTTACAGAGACTGACAGTAAACAATATAAAAAAACCCAGGGGTGGGGAAGGAAATGAGCAAATGACATCATTGCATAGTAAATCAGAATGTTTTCTCTTGAGGTCAGAATGCTTTATGTTGAGGTCAGCCTGTTCTCTGAGTTGTTGTTGTTAGTTGCCATTGAATAAGATTCTGACTCATGTCGACTTTCTGTATGACAGAATGAAACATCACCTGGTCTTGTGCTATCCCCCCAGTTTTTGGTACGTTTGAGCCCGTTGTTTAAGCTATCGTATCAATCCGTTTCACAAGTGGTTTCCCTCATTTTCGCTGACCCTCTACTTTACCAAACATAATGTCCTTTCCTAGCAATTGATCTTTCCTTAGATGTGTCCAGAATAAACAAGATAAAGTCTTTCTATCCTTGTTTTTAACAGACATTCTGGGTACACTTTCTCCAAGACTGATTTGTTAGTTCTTCTGGCAGTCCTGGAATACAATATTCTTTGCTAACACAACAATTCAAATGTGTCAGTTCCTCTTTGATCTTCCTTTTTCATTGTCCAGTTTTCACATGCATTTGAGGCAGTTGAAAAGAACATGGCTTTGGTCAGGGTGTCTTAGTCATCAATGTGATATCTTTGCTTTTTAGAACCTTAAAGAAGTTTTTTGCCACAGATCTTATCAATGCAATATGTCATTCGATTTCTTGACTGCTCCTTGTATGGGCTTGATTGTGGATTGTAGAATTAAATCTTTGACAGCTTCAATTTCTTAGCAATTTATCATGATGTTATTTATCGGACCAGTTGTGAGGATTTTTGTTTTCTTTATTTTCAGGTGTAATCCATAGTGAAGGCTACACAACCGTCAAATCCACAGGAAAGACCCTTAAAAATGGGTGGTATATGGGCTCAGGCTGAGGGTGGGGCAAATTTCAGGGAATTTGGGGAGGAGAAAAGCTTAACCAAAGTTTGGTTAACAAGTACTTTGTCCTGATTGATCATCGGGGATAAGCAATTTAGTTACTCATTTATGAGGCAAGGGAAGGAATTTGGAGGCCCTGTGTCAGGCCTTGTCATAGGTAAACAAGGGGGCAGCTGTAAGTCTTATGTAAGTCCTATGGGATGGTTGGATATTTGCAGCAAACTCTTTTCCTGAACACAAAGGTTAAGGAGATTTCTTTAACTGTGGCTATTTTCCAATATCACAGGGTTCAGGTAAAACTTAAAGTTAACACTCTCTTCACTTCTAGCCTCCAGTTCTGTAACAAACCAAGGCAGATCTCTTCACAGTTACCAGAGGTTGAGGGAAGAGGGCAGTTCAGTCAAGATCTGGTTTGTTCTTATCTTGATGGTGGAGGCTCTAGGGCTCCCAGGTTAATGCAGGATGATCTCCCTCAGAATTTCCCACATGGATGGGCTCTGGCTCCCACTTCTGTGTTGCTGGCCTTTGCCTGGCTCTGGGTCCCAAGATCATGCATTTGCAGAATCCTAGTTGCCTTCAAGACTACGAGCTTTATTACTAAAATATTTCTTGGTTACAAG